>NC_037528.1:46440428-46484379 GCF_001531365.2 Cynara cardunculus var. scolymus
TATATATATATATATATATATATATATATTATGTATACAACAAATGACACATGTGCCTTTTTGGACGTTGGAAAATTTTATTTAAGGTATTATTTAAATAAATGATTGGCTCGTAATTATTCTCTTATTTTCTTAAATACGTATCATTCTCGTATGAACCTCCCTCATTATATTTATATATGGTCATGTTTAAACTGGAAGTCGGTCAATATACGAGAAAACGAGTAGCGTTCTAAACCAAATAACTCGTTGAAAATACCATAAAAAATAAAAAAAATAATTTAGAAATTAAAATAATTATCATTTTGAATTGGATCAAATATTCTTAACAAAAACACAATTTGAATTCCTTAAAAATCCCATTATATCTTTTAGGTTTATTTATTGTTTTAATTTTAATTAATTCATAATTTTTTATTATGTTTTATATGGAAAAAATTTACTATTTTATATACATATAAAGAGAAAGAGAGAGAGAGAGTCAGGTTCATACAAGATAACAAGAATAATAATAATCAAATAAGAGGATGAATATGGATCACAAAATTCATTAAATACTGTCTTAAATAAAATTTTCTAAAAATGAATAAATAAGGATATAAAAGTCATTTCTTTATATAAAAGTTATTTAAGACATTTATTTAAAATTCTTCTTTTACCATTTTTCTGATTTTTATGGGATTTAATCTTTTATTTAATAATAAATTACTTTCTATTTAAAGCATTTAAAATAACATTATTTAATTTCATTTAAAGAATTTATTTTTTATTTATGGCAATACTTAAAAAATAATATTTTTTGTCAAAATCATTTATAATTCACAATTAATTGATTTTTTTTTCCAGAAAACTCTTCTTAATCACATGTGATTTGTAGGCCTGTGCAAAACTCGACCCAACCCGAATTACCTAAAAAACTCGTCCGAAAAAACCCGAACCGAACCGATATCTATGAACCGAACCAACCCGAGGTCCGAAATCCGAAAATTATATCGGGTTAGTAGGATCGGGTAGGATCTCATGATCCAAAACACGAACCCGTTCGAAACCTGAATTGTACAACTTTGAATTGTCATGGTGTATGTCAATCTTTGTTTTCCATTTCTTAAGAAGACTGTTACTATAACCATGCAACAATTCTAAAGATTGGTGATGGGTCAGGGATCTGTAGCTAATTTTTGGATACCAATTTGCTAGATAATGACAATTTGAACTGATTCCACCTTTAACAGTTTAACTTCAACTCATATGCATATTTTCTTATATGTGGACTGTAGGTACTGGGCATCGAACTTCCAACGTTCCTGAGGGGTAAAACTTTTATCACATGCCCATTGATGCACTCCATTCATTATAAAAATATATTAACGTTGTTTTTAATTCAAAATATTGGAGTTATCTTAACTAAGTTCAAACCACTTGATCAAGCCTCAGGCGTAGGGTTTTCATGAGCAAATTTACATTTTTAAGCATTAAACCCACAAATGTCTTCTTTTTTAAAGTATAAAATATTTATACACGACAAATACTCACGCACACTTCTTATCTTTAGTGAAAACAATAGAGAGAGAAAGCCATGATAATGTGAGAAACAAAGGTATTTCATCGGCCCGAACCCGACCGAACCCGAACTGGCCCGAACCCGAAATTCCCCCGAACCCGAACTGCATATTACGGAGCATGGTACTAAAATCCGATACCCGATCGGTTTCGTCGGTTTATGGTCCGATCCGACCCATGCTCACCCCTGGTGATTTGTAACGTGAAAAAAAAATGAGTCAAATTAAACATTGAAAAAGAAAATTAAAGGAAACAAAAACAAATTTTACATTTAATATGTATAAGATTACATGTAATTTAAAACGTAATTCATAATTTACAAATATCATATTTGATGTTGTAGATAGTTTATATTTCTTTTTCATTAAGATTTACTATGATCAATATCGCATATGATTCTTGATGAAAATTAACGATTTTTTTTTAAAAAGTCGATTAATTATCAATATCGCATGTCATTTTTGACGAAAATTGCAAAAAAAAAAATCTTAAATAAAGTACTTCAATAAATATTTTGAACGAGAAACTAAATCAAACTTATTTTAAATGTCATGGAGAATATAAAAAAATGCATTGAATACCTGTGTAGAAATAATTGAATTTCCATATATAATCTATTAGGTTCGAACCCGTGTATTACACGGCATAATTTTAAAAAAATAAATCATGTTAGGAAACTTATCTTACAGATATGAATATGATGCTACTTTTCCAAGCTTTTTTCCCTTCTGAAATATAGAAATGAAATTATATCAATAATTAGTTAAAATGAAATTAACCCTAAAATAAAATTGAATTTGGAAAATCAAACTATATCAGTAAATTGAATTTAAACTTAGAAGTAAATTTAGAATGACTCTTCATGTAACACCCTCGAAGCCCAAAGCAACGGACTGGCCTAATCACTTCGAATTCAACTTAAAACCATGGTGGAAGTTATTGGTAGCCCACTACTTGTGACTTATAAGGAGCTAGCAATTCTCACTTTCTATCCATGTGGGATAGTTGTTACACTTCAGACTTGTACTTTTGAAGTAACTCTGAAGAATGACATCAGACTTGTACTCTTGAAATAACTCTAAAGAATGACTCTTCAGACTTGTACTCTTCAAATAACTCTGATGTATAACTTTGAAGAATGACTCTTCAGACTTGAATTTAGAAATGAAACGACATCAATATTAAGTTAAAATGAAGTTAACCCTAGAATAAAATTGAATTTAGAAATGAAACTATATCAGTAAATTGAATTTAAACGTAGAAGTAAATTTATAATGACTATTCAGACTTGTACTCTTGAAATAACTCTGAAGTAAAACTCTGAAGAATGACTCTTCATACTTGCTCTCTTGAAATAACTCTAAACTTATAACTCTGAAGTAAAACTTTGAAGAATGACTCTTTAGACTTGCTCTCTTGAAATAACTCTAAACTNAAATAACTCTAAACTTATAACTCTGAAGTAAAACTTTGAAGAATGACTCTTTAGACTTGCTCTCTTGAAATAACTCTAAACTTATAACTCTGAAGAATAACTCTGAAAAATGACTCTTTAAGCTTGTACTCATGAAATAACTCTGAAGCATGACTCTTTATACTTGAATTTAGAAATAAAACTATATCAATAATTAGTAAAAATGAAGTTAACCCTACAATAAAATTGATTTTAGAAATGAAACTATATCAATAAACTGAATTTAAACTCAGAAGAGCGCTTAAGTGTCAAATCTGAAGACGAAGTCTGAAGAACTTGAGTTCAGAGTTATTCAGTAACCAATATTGTAACACCCCCAAACACCACATTTGCATATAACACATATTTCATTACATAGAAATATGATTTACATCACATGGTCCCACTAGTACAAGGATTCTTATATGTACAAAATCTACATATGAAAATTTCCAAAACAAAATCATGTACTATCACATGAAATACAACATGTATTACCCAAAATAAGCAATCTCAAGCAGATATCAGATTAGGAAAATAATCACATTTCCCTTTTCCCTTACTATCCTTGGACCCCGTAATTCCTGCATTGCATATTTTTAAAACAGAAAATGAGGGTTAGACCAGAAGGGTCTAGTGAGTAAATCTCTTCTTTGCAAATGCAGGATGATAAAACACCAAAATATAATAAAATATCTTTGTTCACATATATTTGTATTTTAATCAGACAATGTAGTTCTCAATGATACGAATAACAGGATAAACTTAATAATATCAATTCCTGTTATTAAAATGCATCTGCTTAAAGATCCAATATTCTCAACATGAAATATTATAACCAAAGCTTCTTTGAATCATCAGACAATTCCTTTGAAAATATTAATGGAAAGATTTAAGTCAATACTTACCTCTTTCTGACAAACCATTTTCCTCTTCTCAATAACATCTAAATTATTATTTCTAATAGAAATAATATCTCTAATTCATCAGGTCACAAGAAACAATGATTCAGAGTTATCAAATCCAATTAGTAATAATAATAAGAGTTATACTAATAATATCCACAAATGACAATGTCTCCCTTATTCCAAGTACACCTCTCCTTGATATGCTACACTTATTCATTCATCAAAACAGGGCTACTTATCAGAACAGACAAAAGTCACCACGTCTGAAAGTACTCATTCCCAGTTCCAAGCCAAAACAGACAAAAGTCACCACGTCTGGGGGAACTATATCTTAAAATAAGTTTCGTACCAGAACATACTTGCATCACCAAGCTTGGTAGAAACAGTTTACAAAATCCAATTCCATACCAAAACAGACTTATGTCACCACGCTTAGTAGGAATGTCTCCCAAAATATAGTTTCATTCCAAAACAGACTTACGTCACCACGCTTGGTAGAAACATTTCTCAAAATCCAGTTTCGTACCAAAACTGGCTTACGTCACCACGTTTGGTAGAAACATATTTTTTATTAAAAAGATATAAAATACCCCCTTTTATAAATCCATTAATTAAACCCATTAACAATTATCAATTTATAAAATTTCCAATAAAACCCAACACTTATAATTTATCTCAATAACCATCCGGACAAGTTATCCGGACAAGCAATCCGGACAACACTGTCCCTTTTGTCCGATGTACAAATCCGGACAACACTTAGAAGAATTCTCTTTGAATCCGGATGAGCCTTGAGCGATTTAGCTCTAACCCGGATAACCCTTGACCGATTTAAAAAGTAAACCGGATAATACTTGACCGGTTTAAGGCATACATCGAATAAGCCTTGAGTGATATAAGAAATAAACCGCATAATGCTTGGTCGTATTCATACTTCTCCGTTCAAAACCTTTATCCGTTTTACATAATTAAAATCTTGCTAACTCATTAAATCGCACAACACTTGATCGGTTTATAGCTAGATCGGATAACACGTGTCCGGTTTAAAAGTAATCCGGACAACACTATGTCCGGTTTATACTTAATCTGATCACTACTTGCCTGGATAAAATCCAAATCGCATAAAACTAATTTTGAAGATAATAAGCAGTTATTTCTAAAACAATAACCAAAGCTTTAAAATAGTATTTTTAGAAATTACTCACCTTTAAGACAAAACTCAGATTTTGAAGAAGATGAAAACCAAATTATTTCCAAACGTGTTCTCTGGATAACTCTTCTCTGATTCTCTCAAAGTTCCCAAATGAGGCAAGAAAACTTGTCTCATACCCAACTTTCTATATTTATACTTTCTTTTTAGGAAAGTTGGCCACAACTCCTCCCCCTCCCATATGCATGTATACACATACTTTTCCACCTATCATTTCATGCATATATTTAAACTCATGCACACACATGCACATACTAATATTATGCATATATTTGTATCATATATATATATATATATATATATCTGTATATATATATAGTTTGTTTCAAATACAACCCGTCGCATTTGTACAACCAATGCAACCAAATAAATTGAGATATTTTTGGAAATGATGAGAGTTCATTTATTATGATTTGAATATTTATGGAATATGAATATGGTTCATTAATTATGATCAATACTTTATATTAGGAAACAATCAAAACTTATATGAAATCACATATTAATCAAATGAAATGGATGGTTGAGATTGGGTTGTATTGGTTGCACAAATGTCAAGGGTTGTATAATAACCAACCTCTATATATATATATGCATCCACATATTATGCATATATATTTCCATGCATAAAATACACATACTCACATATTATATTCATGTAGGCATGTATTCATATAAACAATTAATTCACATAATAAATATCTTGGGTAATAACCAGGATCCGGTTATCACAAATATCTTTGAAAAATACCCTATGGTAAAGCTTGCATCATGCAAAGCAAGACCAACCAGAGTTCCTCTAGTCTTTAAAGACCAGAGCCCCTCTGGACTCACCAACCAAAAGCAAGGACAACCCAAAAGCAAGGACAACCAAGGGCCCTCTGGTCAACCAGAGCATCTGGTTCGTTTATCCAAGAGCCTCTAGGTCAAGAAAATGTTAAATACTTAAAGAATTTGAGTTTCAATTACAATCAAAGACCCTCTGGTTAAACATGAAGATCAACTAGAGCCATTCTGGTCTTTATCATGGATTGGAATATTATTCCAAGGTTCAAATAAACAACCAGAAAACAAAGTCATTCAGAAGCCAGACCAAGCTTGATAAGTTGTTTTTGATAAGTCAGAATGGAATGAATTCTTAAAAACAAATTGATCTCTATTTTAGGAAAGGTATAAGCAGACTGTTTAATCAGAAATATAACACTGAAGTATAACTCTGAAGAATGACTCTTCAGACCTGTAATCTTGAAATAACTCTGAAGTAAAACTCTGAAAAATGACTCTTCGGACTTGAGTTCCAGTTACAACCACAGACCCTCTCGTTAAGCATGAAGATCAACCAGAGCCCCTCTGGTTCCTTTATCATGGATTGGAATATTTTTTCAAGGTTTAAATGAACAACCAGAAGCAAAGCCATCCAAAAGCTAGACCAACCAGAGGGGCTCTGCTTACAAGGCTAAGTCTAAGTCTTAAAGACTTATCTTCAAAGTCTAGATAAGTTTATCATTAGGGTAAAATAAGGGTAAAAAGGTAATTTCATTTTCAAGCCTTATAAGTTGTTTTTGATAAGTCAGAATGGAATGAATTCTTAAAACAAATTGATCTCTTTTTAGGGAAGGTATAAGTAGACTGTTTAATCAAAAATATAACTTTGAAGAATGACTTTTTAGACTTGTACTCTTGAAATAACTTTGAAGTAAAACTCTAAAGAATAACTCTTCAGACTTATACTCTGAAGTATAACTCTGAATAATAACTTTGAAGAATGACTTTTTATACTTGAATTTAGAAAAGAAACTATATTAATAATTAGTTAAAATGTATTAATAATTAGTTAAAATGAAGTTAACCCTAGAATAAAATTGAATTTAGAAATGAAATTATATCAATAAATTGAATTTAAACTTAAAAGTAAATCCTGTGTTTTTCGGGAATCAGTTACCACACGAATTAATTAACCCAAAAATAAAATCAATTGCATCCTAAATTAGTGGGATTGATTGAATAAGAGAACACATGTCAATCAAATGAATCTAATTAAACTGCTAATGTAAATTGTATCTAGTTACGTGTTTAGGCGGGAAAAACACTAAAATCGGCTCACCAAAAGATGACACGTGTCACGCCAGTTACTTATTTATTATAAGCATAGATATGCGACAAATGACTCATATGCCCTTTAGTATATTTTATTTAAGACATGAATCAAATAAATGATTGACTAAGGGGTCGTTTACCAAACATTTACCTGATAAGCGTTTATCGGTAAATTTAACACTATCATTTACTTACCGGATAAGATTTTTAGTCCACCAAAATGATATCCAATTCTCTACGACGTCTAGACGATAAAATCGATACAGAGGTGCGCTTGAAGTGGGGGGGGGTGTGTTGTATGCAACAATTTATCCGGTAAGCGCTTACCATGGTAAGAGTCGTCGCCCTCACTTACCGAGTAAGACTCTTGGTCATTCACTCGCTCTTAACGGTAAGATTTTTTATTCTTATCATATTCATCCGGTAACGTAAAATGACTTGGTGTTCACTTACCCGAGTAAGCGTTTGGTAAACAGCCCCTAAGATTTATCATTTTATTAAGGAGGTGTTTGGAATTGCTTATTTGAAACAACTTATGTTTTTCTATAAAAGCAGTTATCAATTTATTACAAGTCAAAAGGGTTTAACTCTTTAAAAAACGCCTTATTACCGGTTTGACACCGGTATAAGTTGTTTATCCAAACACTCAAAAGTGCTTATTACCGGTGGCATACCAGAATAAGTCAATAAGTTATTTTTATAAACATTTCCAAACACCCCCTAAAATAACATTCTCGTTTGAACCTCCATGTATATATGTGTGTGTATGTATATATATATATATATATATATATATATATATATAGAGAGAGAGAGAGAGAGAGAGAGAGATTTTCTTTTGCAAATTGTCCAAATGTTACAAACCCTACAAACATGTGCATTTTTGTTTTTTTTAAATGATTCATATTTATAGAATAACTCTCTTCCTTAAATATCTCATATCATACCATATTTAATGGATTTATTTTAGGGATCATCTCTTCCTTAAAAATCTCAATCGGTTGTTATAACTGATTTCATTATCCTCTCTCCAACCATCTTCGGTTGTAACCGTTTTGTTTCCTTATGAAACCAAACCATTTATTGATTCTATCAATTAATGCGGAGAGACTAATACATCAAATGGATAGAGATTTAGATACACAAAATATTAAAAAGGAGTTGCATGTTATTTGATATTAGAAGGGTACTTGTGTAATGCAGTGAAATATATCTTGATTTTAATGTTTCGTTTTATTCTGTCTCTGTAGATGTTATAATATGGTGCTTATGTGGTCTTGAGAAAGGGATAATGTTTTTATTTTTAAATAAAATATAAATTGGAAGATATCATAAAATTTTAAAAATAAATATATCAATATTAGTATCAAATTAACTATTTAAAATTTCTTATTTTTTTATGTAATTCTTTTAATTCAATTTTTTTATTATAATTTAATTTATATTTAATAACGAAGTAATTTATTTTTTATTTAATAATATATTTTTTATAAGAATAATAATTAAGTATCCTATTAGAACTCAATGATATTTTAAATGAAATATTTATCATGTGTTTTATTATGTTTATTTGCAGTTAGTTACACGAATTCAAGCATGGAGCTTTAATAAGTTGTATGCACAATTTACTTGTAATCTTGAATTTTAAGTAATATGCATCAATAAACAGTATTTCATGTTTAAAAAATGGTCTTTAAGAGTTTTTATCAAATGCTTTATAATAATTTTTGAAATAATCTAATTACATATGAACCCGTATGATACTATGATTCATATATGTAATTAACTGATTCATATATGAACTCGTGCGATTCACATATGAACTAATTAATCAATTCATATATGAACTATGAGTTCACATATGCACTTGTTTGTCTCATGTTTGTAAAAGTTACTAAACTACCTCTCTATTTTTCATTTGACCAGTCAAATCTGCAATTCTTGACCAATCTTAACCATATGAAAGACTATAATCACTTCTTTACTTCTCAGATACTTACCCACCTCTCTCTATCTTATGTATATATATAGAGAGAGAGGGGTCAAGGAAGAACTCAATTGTTTATGATAATCGTGAGATTCAATCTCAACAATACATTAATAAATAATCAATAGGGATAAAGTAGTTTTTTTTTTTTTAAATCTCTCTCACCTCTCTTCTGCAAACCTTACTCCGCCATACGATGTTGTGATACCCATTAATCCATTATGCACCCCAAGAACTTCTAAACAGTAACGCACAAACCCACTATGATACCCAAGAACTTCTAAACAATAAGACACAAACCCATTATGATACCCTTCTAAATATGGGTTTTTAGACATACATACCCATTGCGATGCTTATTATGATACCCACTAGGTTCAAACCAAATCTGAATCATCATCATCTTAATAGGTCGATTGAATTATTATTTGACTTTGATTTTGTGTAGCTAACGAGGCGACAAAGAGACTTTCAGGATTCATGGTTTTGACAAGTCCGGTCTTTCATCTAACCAAGGAGATGAATGAATTGTTATCGTGTGAGCGATTGGGTGGAAGCTACGTACCTTCTTATAGCTCTTGGTGCGTTTCTCGTCGATGTGATTTGATCAAAGATTCGATTTTTAGCTCATCCCTAAGCGAGCCATGACTGACTTCGACTGTAAGATGGGTATAGAGTAGGCAAGAGAGGCTTCTCCCCGGTAAAGATCGAGCCATGAGTTATGGATGTTCTTGGTGTCAAGTCTGGTGCCCCAAGCCGTGATCGAGTCGCAATGTAGACAAGGGCGGAACCGATAGGATAGGGCTTGTGGGGTAGCAAAATGATGGTGTTTGATGATGAAAATCAATTTTGTTAAGGCATTTAAGAAAACTGCATAATAAAAGATAACTGCTAAAATAAATAAAATAAATAAAAACTTCAATTACTAAAATTACTAATATACCCTTTACTAAGTAAATAGAAAAAATTAATTTCAATAATTGATGGACTGAAGTTAGATCGCACAGTTATTACAAACAATCGAGTTCTTATTTTGTTAGACCCATATATACACAAACACACGAAGGATCGTGTGAGAATAAAAGTTATCATGAGAAGTTTAAGAAGGGATCTAGACCCTTGATCACTTTTAATCTCATCTTCATCCCATGAATTGCGCTTGATACGAGAATTGATCCGGTGAATCTTATTAGTGTTGATCTTCTATTAGGAATTTAGGATTGATGAAGGGTGGAGATCCTTTCTTACCCTTCTCACCATAACCTTCATTCTCACAGAACCCAACTATCTCTCTCTCTCACACACACACTATTTCGTGATAACCTCTCACATCTCTTTTTCTCTCCATTACGTGATAACCTCCCCCCTCTTTTTCTCTCTCAAACGACAACAATGGCATCCGTATCAAGCCAACAACAATGGCGTTTCAAGTAGGCGATGAACTCGAAATTGTAGGCAAAGAAGACTCATACATGAATAATTCACATGTGCATACAACCCAAAACCCCATAATGTGAATGATTCACATGTGCATACAACCAAAACCCTTGTACGTAGTAAGAAAGGATAAATGTTTTAATATGACGAATCATTCACATGTGCATACAACTTAAAAACCTCATACATAGATTTCAAAAGAACCATGTTTTATGGTATGACAAGTCATTCACATTTGCATGCGACATAGAAACCCCATACATAGTTAGGAAAGATAAATGTTAAATATGATGAATCATTCACATACGCATACGACCTGGAAACCCCTCGGGGCAGTGGTATCCTAAGTTTACCCGACGAATGACAACAATTGCAGGAGAATTTCCCCGATCAACCTTTGGTATTAAGTGTATCATACTCGACAATTGAACTAACATAAAACAGAAGTCATTGTCAAGCAAAAAAACCATTATTTCTCATGACCACATTGTACATCAAGCAAAAAAAACATCATATATCATCAAGCAAAAACCATCATTTATTCTTAACCAGAATCATTTTAAGTTCATTTGAATAGAAATAAAATATATAATATAATAATATAATTTGATATTATAGCACAAACATCACTCATTTTTTAGGGGGTGGGGTGGGGTTGTCAATTGACACCCCTGGTGTCTCATCAGTTGCAGGTCCATTTATGTTCATGCTATTCCTTCATGAACAAAAGGACTTTGTAACATTCTTACGAAATAAACCCAGTATATTCCATTCGAATCTCAGTGTTTAGGAGAATGTAAAAGGTGATTGTTACCTAAAGCACGGTGTCGTCTTATGTGCCGAATTCCTTCTGGATGTCCTGGAAAGATACAGTGGCGGATCCCCTCCGCTTAGCTTTCTGCTGAGACTCGTGTTCCCTCCACCCAGTCATGTATATTACCTGATATCCAATAGCCATCTTATTTGTTAATCACGGTCCATAACAACTTTAAAAACACGTCAGAATGTGCAGATAGTCTCGAAATCGTCAGACATGTTTTTAGATGCACCATCTCAAGACTTTACAAAAACTTTTTCAAATACCTCAACTTTCTAATTCTTTTTTACGAAATAACATTGGTAAAGTTATTTGAAAACTGCAGGTCTTAACGGAAACAATCCCTCTGCTTCTAGAGGAAAGGTCCCAAATCCCAGTGGGATTTACGGGGTACATTTGGTTTAGTCCAGGCAGGTTCAGATCACTTGCAAGACAACTATGAAGAAGGGCTTGGGTATGGGCGTTTCAATATGATTTCAGTCATTTGTTATGTAAAAGTTAATACCGAGAGAAAATGAAAGTAGAGAAAGCTGATGAACAATTGGAATCAAATCCCATTTTATTTCACTTATTTTCACCTCTGATTACAATCGAATGGCTAGAATCGAGAATAGGTAAACTGTATCTCAGGCTTATCAAAAGCATATGACGGAATATAAATACATTAAACAACGAAAATAAACAAGAAAAAACGAACAATAAAAATGACATAGTGGTGGAAGATAGAAGAATAGAAAGAAGTGAACTTTGGCAATGTTTGCTTATATTTATCTACTGTCTACTTGATTAATAATTGTTACAAGAAGAGAAGGCAATATCCATTTTTCTCATTTCATTATACAACCCAGTGTGGTATTTGACCCAAATGATATTATTAACGGATCTCTTAAACAAACGTTTGTGCCACCACTAACAGGGTGTGTGTATTTCGATTGTTTCAAAAAGAAGATATAATTCAGTGTCAAGGCTTTATTAAGTATCACCTGGAAAGTTGCAGGGATGGTGCCATCTTCTGCTGCAAACATCGACTCATAAACAGCTGCTGTGGCCAGAGCCGTGTCTTTCTTTAAGAACTAAGTCATTCATGCAAGAATTGAGAAACAAAAATGTAAAAACAAAATGAACTAGTACAAGATCGGCTGTAAAAGACTACCTCCGTCCCAAAATAAGTGTCAACATTTCTATTTTAGTTTGTCCCAGATTAAGTGTCCACTTTTAAAAGTAAGTGTCTACTTTCCAATTCTACCCTTAATTATGAGATGGAGAAATTAATTACTCCTGCTATTATTAAGGATAAAATTGTCATTTAGTTAGTTAAAAAGTATAGTGATTACACATTCCTAAAATTGTCAGCATTTTTCATGTGGAGACTTATTTTGGGATGGAAGGAGTAGGAAAGAAATGGAAGTCAAAAAAGTTCTTACTTTGACTCTATTTACAAGAGCATTAGTTTCACCCATTGCCCGCAAATGTTCTATTAGCTCCAGGGCTAAACATGAAAGGGATGAATGGAATGAGATTGAAGTTTGGGCAAACGAAAATGAAATATATGATAAACGGTTTCCTTACATCATATTGGCGATTGTCGTAAAAAATCTAGACTAGTGTATACCAATCAATACTTTATGCCAACATACAACCATGTGGCTCAATTTTGTTTATTCTATTAGCAAACCCATATACAGGAAGGAAATAACATAAACCAATTTTTAATGGTAAACATAAGATCACATATTTTTCATCCATATAAGTTTGAAGACAGCACACTTATTATTCAGCAAATTTTAAAAAGCTTACAGTAGATTGACACAAATCACGGTTATGACTAGTGCTCATTGAGAACATCGAGAACATCGAGAAAGTATATATAAGCATCGAATTCAATCTTACTGGACGATTATAACTTTTGTGACCACTCGCAACTAAAAAACGAAAGAATTTGGAGAAAATGCTCACCACTATTATATCTAACCTGGTATTCATCAACATCGACCCCTGGAAGAGTGAAGCCTGCCCTAGTCAACAGATTGCCTGCATCTCGCACCTACGCTAGGCAACAAAACTGTATGCTAAAGACACCACAATAGCAGATTTAATTCGTCTTATTATAAAGTTATGTTTATGGAAAATACACAAAATTTCATTCAAGCAACTCTACTTTGAGAATCTAGGAACCAACCATTCATGTTTTATTCATGATATGTCATGATAGATATTCATGATGAGAATCAATCATAATGGAAATACATGATATTCATGATGAAAGTGCATGATATTCATGATTATTCATCATGAATAATACATGAAATAGTTGGTTCAAAGGTTATCAACATATATATGGTTCTTGTTTGAAATTTCCTCTATATGCATAATATATGTGTGTTTGAATAATATAGATAAATCATATGTGTGTATGAAGAATATAGATAAATAAGTGAATATAGTTTCGGGATATCATCTACATTAGGGCAATGGCAATGCGGCAAAATAGATGTGAAGAATATACTTGTGCTAATGGTGATACTCGTGGGCTCACACCACCCTCACGCTCCATGTGTGCTATAGTGCAGGCAATTCTCAGCTCTCTACAAGAAACGTATCAGAATTAGACACCACATGCTAGAAAAAATTATCACCGTGCAAGAAAAATGTGAAACTAACTTTAGTGTTTCTCCACCAAAAATGGCTGCCAAAAACAAGCCATCAGGTTTCAATGCCATTCTACTCTGTCATACATATTGGAAACATTAGTTCACCTGGTCACCAGATGGAAATAAACTTCATTTATCTCAAGTAAATTTTGAAAATAAGAAGAAACATCCAAATAAATGATGCTGCCCACAAAAAAGAAAAAGGAGAAGAGAATATAATCTGAAATATGATTGAACTTTAATGAACCAAAAAGAAGAAATGTTGCAGTTCTTGTGGGACAGAGGGTACATGATAAACTCATCACATGAGTGAAAACTGAGATATGATTCAGAAAAGAATCATTCAAAATCAGAAACGAAAGAAACATCAAAGGATTCATTGAAGTTTTTGGCAGGTTCATCAATCGCCTTTTTTCCTTAAGTTTTATATAAGGCAAATTTACAGTTCGAAATGCACTAGCACCTAAAGAAGCACAAACCTGTATCATTGCTCCAGGAAGATCATTTGTCCAGTGGAGGCCCAAGCAACTTATTACTAAATCAACAGAACTTAACACCCACGAATAACAATCAAAGTAAGTAAAAGTTCTAAAACCAAGCCTTGTGATATCTGAATCACGATGACCATAACACTATATATTAATAAAAGCCCATGATTCTGTGAATAGTTAATTAGGCATACCTTCCTTGTATGGGTAAGTATTCTTCATCGCCTACTATATACGAAGTTTCGATGTTATCACTAGAAAAATCCTTTTCAGCATCTTTACACAATTTCACCATGTCATGTGATGAATCCATCATAACTAGCCTTTGTATGCCACCTAAAAAAGAAGAGAATTAGCTTCTGGATGCATCACATATGCTTTGTCAATTTTAATGCTTCAGAAGTACAGATCTTCTTCACTAATAGAACATAAAGGAAATAAAAGCCGGATGCAGTTCTGATGTGTAGATCCCGAACGTTAGTGAAATCATTTACTAACCACTAACCAGAAATGTTAATGAGGCTAACAACAAACCTAATTACATACAAAGATGTGAAGTATTTCAAGTTCTGGTGATAACAAGATATTCTTTCAGTTACTGAAATAGCTGACAAGTGATAAACCCCAAACCACACGTACCAAAAATCCATAATTTACTCTATTATTCAAAAAGTATTTAGTTTTTCAAAATAAGTAGAATACATAACCATTCAAGTGATTAATACTTAAAATTAATACAAATATATTTATAATATGATATAGATACCACATAAAAAATTTAGCACTTTCAAAATAAAAATACATAAATCTCAAAATTGAGGGATTAAGTTTGTAATTGTGAAAATTAGTGAAAAATATGGTGCAAAGGTATAGTTTTACACCAAATTTGGTGTAAGAAATGGTGTGCCCATTAGAGAGATTTGGTGTAAGAAATAGGTTGCATGAAGATGCATCCTTAGTTTAAAGCTACTATATCGTTATCTTTCAGATCGTGCAAAATACATATAAGAATGCATCCAGAAGCAACAAACATGGCTGAAGTCTCACCACGCCCACGTACGGAACGCCTAATTGCTTCCAAGGAACCTCCCAAACATAATGTAGTAGGAAATGACTTTTTGACATCCTGCAGAAACAAATTAATAATGAACCTGAATGTTCCATGTCAATAAATTCAGGACTTCTGGATAAAAAGGTAAAAAGCATTTAAGATATTCTATTTCTCCCCTTGTTCACAGTTCAAAACTATCATAAAATTGTTAACGTCATACTTGCTTAATATTGCAATAAGATTATATGTCAAATATGATTATATGTACAGGTGAATGACAAGCTAATATTATAAACTGAGCATGCAGCATATAGATATTTCAACTAACAATAAGAAAATTACAGGGGACAATCAAATATTATTTGCCTTCTCTGATATGTCTTAGTTGAATGGGCACAATCAATAAGGAGGGAAGCAACTAAAGTACACACACCACATATACATATGTATGTATATGTATAGATATGCATGCATGTATGTATACACCCACATACATACATGCATGCATACATTTTGTATATATATGTGTGTGTACACACAAGTATGTGTGTACGCACAAGGCTTACCCTTATCTCAAGATCAACATAGGGTATCTACGTTGTTTGTAATGGTTTATCAAACTATTACTAAAAAATTTGGGCCTATATTTGATAAGTTCATGGTGGATTCTTTTTCAATATCTCTTCAACTAGTTCTGTCACACAGAGATTGTTACAGCTTAATTTATAAATAAAAGATACAGTGGTTTGCTGGGCATGATGACGAAAAGACATGGATTGGAGAGAATGCATAATCATCATGCATTCTTCAAATAATACAACTTGTTAGAGGATGGAGTACAGATACGGGAGTTGGAGAACCCACACCTGATATCCATATTATGGTGACCATATATTGCATGTGAGAGGGAGGGTTGAAGCTTGATATAGCTGTTGTCTGTCATACCAACTTAAGTTTATCAAAGAGATGCTAGTGCACAAATATATCAAACAGCAAAAGAGGACCTGCACCCTATTAGATATTTAAGAAGTGTAGTTACAATTAAATAGTTGCAAGCCTTAAAATGATTTCTTTCTGTTGTACCTAAATAAGGGAACACATATGTATGCTGTTATTTTTCTGATTCAGTGGTTGTTGTTTCCTCTGTGTCTTTGGTTTCGTACTAGCCCCTTTCTATCATCAATTTCTCATGTTGTCCTTTTTGCTGTTATTTTGTACTTCATAATTTACCACCCAAAACGCTGCTGCAAATAAACTATTGGTATTCAGCTATGTTGATTAGAGAGCTCATTTACTTGAATATAGTACACCAAGTCTGGTTCTGGCAGAGCTCAATCCAAAAACTCGTAAAAGAGATATAACTTCATAAAGCACTTCCTTTTCCTGTTGGGTGTGGATGGGGGAAGGCCAGAAAAAGAACTCTCAACGTTTTGGAGCAGTCCTGCTTGTCTGTAGGCAACTTCTACTTGGTAATGGTGATTGTGGGAAGTATTAAACAGAAATGAAATAATGAACGATCAGAACCTATTTACTTATGGAGGAAGTAACATATCCAACTGAAAATGAATATATAGGCCCCGCTAATCACATATTAAAATTTATTACAAAGATAGAAGAAGAGGGGCATGTAAAATTAGGGAAGTCTTGAAACCTCCAAGCGATCCAGAAGGTTATCAGCTACGGTATTCACCAAAGAATCTTTCCGATTTATCAACCATGCAGCCCTATCACGCTGCCATGAAGTGAGCATAACTTTACAACCCAGAATAAAAATTCAAGCCAACCAAAATGAGTCAAACAATGCATAGTTATGGAAATATCGGAGGCAGTCGCCTATGTAATGAACACAGCTATGGATCAGAAAGAACGAGTTGAAAGTGTACAGGATATCACCCAATTTCAAGTCAAATGATTAAGACCCAAATAAAAACACTGAAAAAAGAAAAAATTAAAGTATCAATCCAGAAATATTTTAAGCTCGATACAAACAGGAAACGCTTACACTATTTTGATCTTGGTTGTAGTAAATTATCCAAATAAATCGGAACCCCATACCGTTTTATCGTCAAAATTATGAGATCCAAATCATTATAATGCATTGTACAAGTAACTTTGGTTGTCTGAGAATAACTTTTACTTGACACCATTTGATGAATTTTTGGTTGGAAGAAAATGCTATAAACTGTGAATTTTGCAAATTCAAACTGTCTAAGAATTGATGGTGAGTCCAGATACTTCTATATGTGTAACACAGTAGGCTGAAAATTTCATAACCAATTGAAGAAAGTACAACTTGGGCAAGAAATCCACCAAAATGTACTAGAAAACCCCAAAGCAATTGTCAGTCTTTCAAATTTAATTATGTTAGGGATCCCATAAATATGGATCAAGAATAGTTGTAACTACAGCGGAAACTCCTTTGAATCAAAGTCACAAATGGCCTCACCTTCACTTCAGATATCAAAATTCAAATTGTTACTTATCAACTCCACAAAACCTGTGTCAATCACTTTCACATTTGTTTAATTATGAAATAAGCATAATATAGAACACCATATGATGATATGAACATGAATTCGCCTTCATAACGAAACAAAAAGCAATTAATCAAAGATTGTATACGATTACAACGAAGAACAAGTGTGAAGAGATTCGAATTTAACTTGTTTGCGTTTGAGGTGGCGATCGAAGATCTGAACTTTAGAGCTCTGAAGATTGCCATCGATATTGTCAGCTGTACAAAAGGATCTCCTTCTGAGAACAGTACGGAGTAGGTTTCCACTGAGTCGACTCATTTCTTATGGAATCGGTGCTGTTCCGGCGACAGCGAGTAATATTACATCGACGGCATAAAAATTTGAGTAAATTACATTTTAGGTTCCTAAAATAAAATAATTATGGATTTGATCCCTATGATATGTAATTATGACGTCTTCAGTCCCTTGTTATGTTAAACAATTTATAGTGAATTACATTTTTGGTCCTTCGTGAATATCTGCTTTGTGATTTTCGTCCTCTAAATCGTAAGGTACATTTTTTGGTCCAAAAATCGTGTTTTGAAGCACATCCATAAATGACGTCCAAAATGTTGTCATTAGGGCCGCTATGTGCCCCTCAGGTGAGGGGCATTTTGGTCATTTTATGTTTCTTTTTTTTTCTTCTTCTTGCACATCTCTTTCATGAACATCCAATTTATGAGGGAATTCTAGTCATTTCTTTCTTTTCTAATAATATATATATATATATATATATATATATATATATATGGGTCTAATCAAATGAGAATTAATTAGTTTGTGGTAACCGTGAGGTCCAATATGAGTCAATTATTTTATGATATTAATTGTATTACTTTAATTAATAAGTAAAGGGCGTTTTAGTAAAATGATTAATTATAATTTAAATATTTTTATTATTTAATAGTTATCAAATTCGGTTTCCTTAATTATCAAGAATTCGGTTTCTTTAATTATCTTAACAAAATTGTATCACAGTCGTGTATCACATTGTGGTTGTGTGTGGCCTAAAACTCATATCACATCTGTTATCAACCCATGTTCAAAACGTTATCACAGTGGTATTATAGTGATATCACAAAAAACACACACACACACACTTCGTCTTTCTTGAACCTGTCGGATTGTACAATCTAGATCCATGAATTTTCGGTCAACACTATCTCGTTCCATTCATATCACTTAATCCAAATTGAGATCTTTCAGGCACGACCACCTAGATCCATATCCATGGTACATGCGTAGCAATTTTCTCATTCAAAGTAGCAGAGCCATAAAGCATATTCAATTTAGTGATTGTCAACGTTGTCGCATTCATCTTTCAGATATGAGGTCATCTATGCTACAGGAACGTTCATTATCCACCAAATTGTTTGTTCGAAGTTGCATAAGCATAAACATATACGTTTTATGTTATTTAGTTTGGATCTGTTTATTCAAAGTGGATTTATACGCTTTAACGAAAAATCGATATATTGTTGTTGTTTGTTTGATTTACAAAAAAGGCTTCAGTATCATTTCGGTTGAGAAACAAGGAGGCGTGGAAGAACATGAAAGGTTGTAGGTGGGGTTTGGATGGGCAAAAGTTACTATAGCAGTTGTCGGGGAAGGAAGGGGGGACACAGAAGAGATGGTTACAGTCAGTCAGTGGATAGGGAGAGAAGAGAGATGTTGGTCCCTGTAGGTCAAGCAATATGGCAATAACACAGTACAGGGAGTGAATACAGTGTTTTTTTTTCAAAGTTTTAATATTCTTTTATTAAAATGTATGATCTTTACAAAACATGAGACAATTGCAGAAAATAAACTACTGATTAACAAGTGGTCAACAACCTATAAGTTATCTCTTTAAAGTAACAAAATACAATGTATTCCATCAACTTCCAACAAATTTTCACTTAATGAACTGAAATTGCATAGAAACTGTAACTGACCAGCTAATGAACTGAATGCTTTGAAGAATAGCAAGATATTTTCTTTGAGCTGTATTTCTGTGTGTCGGTTTTTAAAGTTTCGCTTGGTATATATAGGAAACATCCTCTCCAATGGGACCAAACAATGTCATGATAAAGTATGGTGATGATGTCTTATTATAACTTTCATGTTGATGTTAATTCGGTTGAGTGTTGCATGTTTTCTCCTTGTGGTGGTTACAACCATAATGCATTAAATGCAACACACACTGCATTAAATGCAAAACAAGCTGATGGTCCTTACTTGGGTTGACAAGCAAGGGAAGAAAAACACATTAGAGCAAGTATGTCAGGTTGCACCTTCATTCTTGTTGTCCCTTGTGGGAACACACTTCTTCAGCAGGAACATCGTCAAAATAACCACAAGGGTGGTGTCTGATTGGTTTGAGCTTGACTTCAAAGGTCAAAAGTACCAGGAGGTCCCAGATTCAAATCTAAGAAGAAATAAAAATCCCCTTGTGGTCACGGAGGTTCAAATGCGGTGACTCCGGACTACCTGCAAAGCAGGTGGTCGCCCTGGGATTAGTCAGCTCGCATAGCGGATTGGATATCCAAGTTAATTAAAAAAAAAACATCGTCAAAATGATGATCCATCAACTGTTGGACTTTAGATGATGACATCTTTAGCTAATGAGTTAGCCCATCTATTAAGACATCGTCTGTTGGGCATGATCATATGACGATGTGAGCATATGTTGATTAAGGGTAAGCTTCATCTAATATCTTCATATGATGTTCAACACTTGTTTGTTGATCTTGAACGGTCAGGATCATCTAATAGTGTCAATTCCTGACTTCATCTGGTCATCTGCCGATAAGGTTATTCCATCAGTTATTCAGCGATAGATGATCAATAAACTAATATCTGCTTAACAAATGGGTTCTATCCACTAAAGTTGCTCTAAATGACACATACAATGTTTCCCAAATAACCAGATGTTCTCTTATAGTGTTTGTCGTTCATCAAATATTCTAACCTAACAAGGGCTCAACAAAGGACACATGGCATATTTAAATTTATGTTTGAAAAAGTTGGGTTTTTTTAACTTTTTAATACATAACAAGGAAAATGGGTAAAATAACCAAAATACACCCTACTTACGTTACTTAAGAGGAAAGTTTAAACGGTCTTAGAGTAAGAGACCAAACATGTTATAAAATGTATACCACATGGCAAAAGTTCGTAATTATTTCAAAAAAAATGACTTGAAACATTATTTCATATCAACCGTAGGGACCAAAAATGTAATATGTCTATTATAAAACATTTACATTTTTGTTCTTAAAACCATTAATTTTTTAAGTGTACACCTTATCTATTCTATATTATAAAGCATTTCGCAAAAACTCTTAAAAATCATTTTTTTATGTATAAAGTATTGTTTTATTGATGCATATTACTTAAAATTCAAGATTACAAGTAATTTTGTGTAAGTACAATTTATTAAAGCTCCATCTTTAAATTCGTATAACTAAATAGAGATAAACTGTTGATCATCTCTCTTAGTGATTTGATGATAATCCATTTTTACGTATATACGAAGTATTTATGTTTATGTCTTTTGAGTTCTAGCGATCCTCACTGAGTCTGTTCAGTGATCGCTGAAAAACTTGTATTGTAATTCAATCAGCGACAGCGATACTTCAAGAAGACAACACTCACACCAAAGAACCTTCAGCCAATGTCGAATACTGAAACTGAAGATTAGAGACTGACGAATATGTGATCTGAAGCGGTACTCAGTGATTACAAGTCTGTCTACATATGTGTGAAGACTGCCCAAGCCTCAACGAATGCTGAAGAGACCTTCAGGTTATTTCAACATTCAGCGATCAAAAGAAGCTTGTTAAGCACGATTGTTGTTGTCTTGTCCTTATACACACAAAAGACAAACTCATACCCTTTCTAATTGTTAGTACGGTACGAAGCCGACTAGTTGACTCTATTACCCACCAACTTTAGGTAAGGATGTCTGTTCATGGATAGGCTTTTTGTACTATTCACTGTAGCAAATGATAAGTCTTCCCCTTAAGGTTTGACACGCGTTCTAACCCTACCATATTGCATTAAATGTGCATTTAATGCAATGGGTATAAATAGATGTGTTCTATCTCCATATATAGATATACTCTAACTCTTAACCTCTTACTCTGAGCATCCTTGAGCTTAAGTAAAAGAACACACATCTTAGAACAAATATGCTCATCTTCAAGAACAAGTTAGAATCCCTTTTGTTGCATTATAAACAAGTTCAGTCTCATAAAGAACTTACTTTCTTTTATTTCTTTTATAACAAATCTTTTCTTATTTGCTAAGTTTAAGTGTGTAACCAAAGATTGTTTAGATAGGTTTTCTTACCTTATCTTTCCGCAAACAGTCTTGTAAAATTTGTATTGATTTTCTCTTATCAATATACATTTTAATTTTGAAAATACTGTATTTGTATTCCTCCCCCCCTTCTATAAACTGTTATACATATCTTGTATAACCTTACGGGACCAACATAAACCTAGTCAAATACAGGATAAACATCTATTTTAAATATTGAAAATCTAAAATATAATTAAGATAATCATTGAGTTTTAACAGAATGTTTAATCACTATCGTTATAACAAAATATATTATTAAACCAAAAATAACTTACTTTGTTATTAAATCTAAAATTAAATTATAATAAAAAAATAAATTAAAGAAGGTACACCAAAAAAACTGGAACTATTAAAAAATTAATTTGATATTAATATCGATTTATTTATTTTTTCAAATTTTTATGCTATCTTCGAATTTATATTTTATTAAAAAATAAAAATATTATCGCTTCCTCAAAACTATATAAAATTGTATCATATCGATACAGACAAAGAATAAAAACTAAACATTAAAATCGAGATTTATCTCGCTGCATTACGCGAGTACCCTTCTAGTAAAATATTAAGTATAAATTATTAAAACATACAAAATCTTCCACCTTTTAAAATATTCATAATTTGCCTTTTTTTTTTAATTTTAATAACATTTTTTTGGAAACCTAATATTGTTTCTAAGTATATACTAGAAGGGTATTCGTGTAATGCATCGAGACATATTTCGATTTCAATGTTTCGTTTTATTTTTTTATCTATGTCGATATAATACGATTTTTATGTGGTTTTGAGAAAGCGATAATGCTTTTATTTTTTAATAAAGTATCATATAAAATTTGCAAAACATATATCAATATTAGTATTAAATTAACTGTTTAAAATTTTTTATTTGTGTATTTTTTTAATTCAAGATTTGTATTATAATTTAATTTATCGTAACGAAGTAACTTAATTTAGGTTTAATAATATTTTTTTATAAATATAATAATTAAGTATTCTGTTAGAACTCAATAATTATCCTAATTATATTTTATATTTTTTATATATTAAAATGAGATATTTATCCTCTATTTGATTATATTTATCCGTAGTTAGTTACACGAATTCAAACATAGAGCTTTAATAAGTTGTACTTATGCAAAATTTACTTGTAATCTTGAATTATAAGTAATATGTATCAATAAACAATATTTCATGCATAAAAAATGGTTTTTAATTGACAAAAACTCTTAAAAACATTTTTTGTATGCATAAAGTATTGTTATTAATGCATATTACTTAAAATTTAAGATTACAAGTAAATTTTGCATAGATACAACTTATTAAAGCTCTACGTTTGAATTCGTGTAACTAGTTACAGATAAACATAATCAAATAAAGGATAAACATCTCATTTTGAAATATAAAAAATCTAAAATATAATTAGGATAATTATTGAGTTCTAACAGAATACTTAATTATTATTTTTATAAAAAAATATTATTAAACCTAAATTAAGTTAATTCGTTATGTTAAATTAAATTATAATAAAAATTTTGAATTAAAAAAAATAATCAAACAAGAACTTTTAATTAGATAATTTGATACTAATATTGATATATTTTTTGTAAATTTTATATGATCTTTTTAAATTTATATTTTATTCAAAAATAAAAACATTAGCGCTTTCTCAAAACCACATAAAATTGTATTATATCGACATGGATAAAAAATAAAACGAAACATTAAAATGAAAATGCGTCTCGATGCATTACACGAGTACTCTTCTAGTTGTTTTCTAAGGATAAAATCAATGAACCAAATAAACAAACAATTGAGACTTTTGAAAACTTTATCTAACAATTGCTCAATTTTCAATAAAAATAAAATCATTTTTTAAAATAACTCAATTTTCAGTTAAATTTTATATTATATTAAATCGTACAGATAAACTTCTATCTTTTATAATATGGAAAACAGAAGAAAGGAAGCAACTTATAAGTGAACGTGTTGTAAGGAAATGGTGGTGTCGGTGAAAGAAAAAAAGGGTAGTCATCGGAGAAGATGAATGGGCGTGGGCGTGGGCGGGGGCGGGGGCGACGATGGTTATATTGGGAGCGTTAATTTTAGAGTTTAATTTGTCATAGGGGGTGTTTGGGATTGTTTATTTGAAACAACTTATTTTTTTTCTACGAAGTTCTTATCAACTTATTATAAGTTATAATGGTTTAACTTCTTCAAAAACTTCTTATTACCGGTTTTGTACCGGTATAAACTGTTTATCCAAACACCCAAAAATGCTTATTACCGGTGTCATACCAGAATAAGTCAATAATTTATTTTTATAAGCAATCCCAAATTTAAATACATTTAATTTTTCTAAAATAAGAAGATGTAAAATAACTAAAATACCTTTATGTGACTTAACTAACACATGGGGCACAAACACGAAACAAACTTAACAACTTTAACGGCCATAAATAAAAACCATATAAAAATAAACCTCGATAACGATCTTTTTAATTTAAAAAAGTTAGGGACAATATTATAGTTCACTTTTAAGTAAATAAACTACGAGAACCGAGAGAAACACACCAAAATGTTACAAAAAGGTTCATTTAGGGACCTGTAGTTAGGCGTGTCAATGAGACCCGCTCCATTAGAGAACCTGGTGTACCCATCCTGACATGAACGGAGATTCTCCGTGAAACCGGGGATGAGGACGGGGATCCCCGAAAATTGAAAACCGGGGATGGGGATGGGGACGGGGTAGGGTAACGTGGTCCCTGCCCCGTCAAGTATCCAATATTAAATATATTATTATATTTATTATTAAACATATTATTTATAAAGAATTAGATTTAGTATCTTTTAAATTTAGAAATAGTATTTTGACATTTCTTCTATACATTTTTTTGGAGTTGTTTTACATTTTTTAGATAAAAGAACACAGAAAACCAAAAGTGTTTGATCTAACAATTACGTATGATGTTGTGATTTTGTTAATATATGAATTTCTGATACTTTATAAAAACAAATCTTGAAAATATGTGCGATTTAAACATGGACTGTTATCGGTCGAATATGATGTTTAACACATTTAATTTAAAACATATTATTTAAAAGGGAAAAATCCCGATTCCCTATTGGAGGTTCCCGTTTCCGTTAAGGACAAGGATGAGATGTGATCATATTCCCGACAAGGATGAGGGTGGGGATCCATCCCGACCCATTCCCATGCCTACCTACAATTACACCATTGAAACTATATGAACTAAGGGGCTGTTTATCAAGCGCTTACCCGGGTAAGCGCTTACTAAGTAACATTACCTCACCGGATGAATATAGTAAGGACCAAGAATCTTATCCGGTAAGAGCGAGACAAAGTTCAAGAGTCTTACCCGGTAAGTGAGGACGACGACTCTTACCACGGTAAATGCTTACCTGGTAAATTATTGTATTCTATGTCATTTTGGTGGACTAAAATCTTACCCGATAAGTATATAATAATGTTAAATTTTACCGATAAGCACCTAATGTGTTTGATAAAATGCCGCTAAGATTACAAACTGTTGAGAAGTTGAGGGTCCATTCTTCAAACATTCCATTTTCCGATATTTAACACGGAGGCCGGAGATCGGACTGCACAAAACTCTGCGAAAGCCAAAGAGCAGAGAGACTGTTGCTCGGAAATGTCTTTAACAACAACCTTCCATCCTTTCTCCTCCATTTATACCCACCATACCCGTTCTCCAATTTCCACTAACCTCGCTCATTGCGCAGTACGTTTCTTCCTCTATTCATCGATTTCTGATTATATTTGTAAATTTCTCTTTTGTATCGACAATTTTGATTCATAGATAAGATGAGTATTGCGGTATTGCAGGTATCGACTTCCTCTTTTCGCCACAGTGGTGCAAGGCTTCTAGGCTTTTGCCCTCATGCTATTTCTACACAAGACCAAGGTACATAAGAAATTGGGGATTGTGTATCTGTTGTTTTAATGGTCTCTTTTATTTAGGAATTGGAGCTTTTTGGTTAGGGTTTGAGTTTGATTCCAGTGACTCAAACTTGGAACATGTTGAATTCGAAACTGATACAGTTTAGTTTGATTCCTACTACAGTATTCTTTTGTGTTCCTCTTTCTATAGTAAAATACAGTTATTAGTGTTTCCTACATGAAGATTATAATGCTTGTTAATTGAAACTAAGGCACAGTTTACCAAACGCTTACCTGTCGTCACTTACCTTAACCGATGAGAATGGAACAGGAATCTTGCCCAGTAAGTGAGGAAGACAGACTCTTACCCAGTAAGGGCTTACCGGGTCTAGTAAAAAACACTCACCAACAATCCATTTGAGGGCTGAGAATGTTATCTAATAACGTAAGTAACAGTGGTGACTCTTGCTAGTAAGCGTTTGGTAAACGACCCCTAAGACATTTTGGATCTTTCTTGGAAGGGTGGGAGTAACAAATTCGATGTCAAAAGAAATGCACTTGGTTGAGTTGAAATTTCTATAAATCGCAAAAGACTCTGGTTTATTTCTATTTTGGTCGTTAGATAAAAATCCTTACAGAAACATCCAATTTTCGAAAACCATTGTAATGTGCCATGTCTATGTTGCACAAGTTTCTGGTCAAAATTATCCAAAATAATCAATTTTGAAAAGTACATTTTAGTAACTTATCATGTGTAATTATCAAAGTAGAAATGAAGTGAAAGTATGTTGCTAGTTATTGCAATTTGCACTGTGTTTGAATATATGAATTTTGAACAACTTACTAAGTTATGCGATAGATAATTCTGCATCTATGACAACAAAATGAACAAATTTTGATAGAAGTTAAATTGATGTTTTGACTACAATTTTTCCTTGTTTTGAAATGGTAACATCTGATGCAATTTGCTTGGTGATTTTTCTCGGGGGTTTGGAATGGAGCTGGTTTTCTAAGATGAATTTTAGTACATGCTAGCATTATCTGAGCAGATATTTTTATAGTTTCCCATATGCGATACTTGCCTTATTTATACAATTTACAGGAGTTTTCGATTCTGAACTACATTCTGTACTTCAGTTGGCTACAGGCTCTGAACTATATGAGGTGGAAAGAATTCTTTTTGGCACAAGGTGTAATCTATTCACTCTCGTGTATAAGTCAAGCTATATACGATTTGTGGAAATATGAATGTATTCTTATTTAACCAGACCTGTATCTCTGTATTTTGTGGAATAACTTCCTATTAATGATATAAATTCCTTTTCATTTCAGTTACTTCAGTCCATTATTGAAGTCCATAGCAAAACCATCCGATATCGATTATGTCATGATCGAGGAAGACCCGGAAGTGAGAGAGGATTTTATAAGGATTCTGGAATCAAGATTCTTTTTCCTTGCAGCTGATGCTCGATCTTCTTTGAGGTTAATAAATGGCGTTATTCATGTCTTGTGTAATTTTCTTATGAAGTCTCTGCTAGCTTCTACAACTTTTGTGTTGAAGTAGGGGACAAGATGTAAATACATTCAAATATTAAATTGTGTTTCTTGAGATACGTGCTGGTACTGATAATGTGTACCAAGGTACTGGTTATTGCAAAACTTCACCTTTTACAATTGTGGGAGCAGGGGTTGGCGGCCAACATATAGGAATGTTTTGCTTGGTGTGAGAAAAGAACTAAAAGTACCATGTTCGACAAAACTATCAACCGAAGATTTGGAAATAGAGATTTTCCTTCACTTGTTGCAGGAGTACTCAAGGTAAAGTAGATATTCAAATTTCAAAGCATTGTCCTGCAAAAGCTTTTGCGGATTTTTTAATTTATTTCATTATCTTATGTCTATTTGATCTCTTTAATGAGAGAGAATTTTAAAGAGTAATCTGCACACACTTTCCTGGAGACTAAGATTAAACTTATGATATTCAAGTGCATTGATGACATGGTATGAACAAGAAGAACAAGAAGACACCTTTCGTACCACACTAGTAAACCATAGTCAAAATTACTCCATGCTGGTCTATTGGTATATTTTTGGTGCATGTGCATCCAACTCAGTGACTGGGAGTGGGAAAGTTCATTACCTGTTAGTCTGTTAATCCTTCCATTACCTCTACGACTAGTGAATGTCTCTTCTTATTTTGGTGGTATAGGCTCCACCATTTTGCATGCGGTTTACCTACACAATGTATTTACGTATCTATATGTCCCAATCTTCTTGGAAAGTGTTGTCTTCATTAGTGAAACAACCAGAAATTTAACTTTACTATAACTTCCTTTTCTACTGACTAGGATGAATTGGTTAATTGGCACGTGATATGAGTTATGGGGATTATGGCCGTTAGATACTTTGCCGCAACTAGTTTTAAGTTCAAGTGACGTGGGTTCAGGAATGTCAATTGTGGGTTGAGACATCCTTAGTTGTTCAATTTGGAGAAACTGACAGGAGTCATCTTTACTTTGTGTTTCATGTGATTGAAGTTAGTTGGAAAAACACTCTCATGTTTTTGGTCAATACATTAATATGTGAACTAAGAATTAAATGTGAAAAGTAGGAATTTCCTTTTGGGTTAAGAAAGAGCCATTGTCAAACAGTGGGGTGAAATTCATTTCTCCCAAAGTGAGAAGATCTAATGAAGGTGAACTTTAAACAATGTTTCTTGTATGTAAATGAATGAGGTTATTTATTGGTCCATGTCGGAACATATATGCAAACCTTTGAAGCTCATCTACTAGCTGCTTTTGAAGTGCCTATAGGGCTCAAGTAACGATCACTTAGAAACACCAGGAATATGTGTGAGACATACAGGTAGATCCTAATAGGTTGCTACAAGATCATCCCTCAATCATTTGGTAGTCTCAAGTATCTTTATGGTGGCTTAAATGCCAGGCTCTCAATAGCCTCCATTCATGAGTAACAGGTTCAGGTATGAACTGTATCGAGTTACTGATCTGGGATATCTTATGTAAGTGATGACACATTTAAATCGACCACCGATTCTACTTCTCGACATTCAACCTGATTGGGATCCTTACTGTCTTTACCCTATCCAACTGAAGATTGAAACTAGAACCATCCGACACACCTGTAGTCTCTTTCTTTGCTTTACCTGCAACAAAAGTACAAGAAAAACCCATGGTAATGCTGAAACTTATTAACCAAGAAACAAGAATGTAGGCTTCGCTGACCAGCCATGAAATCCATAAAGGTCAAAAAGTCAAAGTAACTGAAACCCTTGATGAGTGTATGCTCAGTTGCTCACTAGATTTTCAACATATTTACTGATTTTAGGCTTGTTATTACTGAATTTACCCTTCCATTTTAACCAAAGTTCCATAAAAGCATAGCAGAATAAGTGCTTTGACTCACTTGTTGAAGCCTTGTTCTCATGCAATCCCACATAGATGAGTTTCTATACAGAATGGAATATAGGGTACTATTATGATGTATGAGCTAACTTCATGTTGAAAATATATGCTACATTACTGATTTATATCACCTACTTGAAAATCACCAATGTTTTCTCATGACACATTTTTGATTATTAGAAAATATTTGCAGTGAAGGTTCAGGAAACATCGTTGCTAAATGGGGAAGCTCGAAACATGCTTCTGATACTCAGAGTAGTCTAGAAGTTGGCTTAAGTCCATGGAAGGTACAAGCATTTGCGGCTTTAGGACGTGGGGCAGACGAGTTCTTTACAACTATTCTGAAGGTTTTGTTGGTTGCTTTTGGATAATGATTCTGTTTCCTGTCTATCCCCTTTCTTATCCACTTCATTCTTTTCTAGGTATCATCAAAATGTTTTAATTAAATACTTTACAAGTCCACCCTTTGAGGATCAAATGTACTGCTTTAATTTCACAAATATAGATTTAGGTTTACACTTATGAGGAATATCTGGTAACTCCCTTCAAACTAGCTTATGAAATGCTATAAGTAGTTTCAAGTACGTCCACAAAATGATTTTAACCTTTCGGTGATTGATGCATGTGTTCTTAAAAGTTATAATTAGTTTTCATGATAACCAACTTGAGGCTTTTTTTATCATTTTATTTTGTGAATTGTGGATATTGAATCTAATCTCACTTAATATTGTTGAATCATGTCCTATGTCATTCAAAGTCTGTTCGACCAAAAATATCAAAAAGGATGAACAATTGGGATGGATGGAGTTAATTGAACCAAGCTTATGTCCTAGTTCTTTTAATTTGGTTTTATCTTTGTCTTCCAGGGTGGAGGGATGTTTACAGTGGGAAGGCTATACAATTTGGTAAGATGTTGCTTGTGATTTTCGTTGAGTTACCCACTTCAGGAAGTGAGCAAATCCCATGCTGCGGCAGGTATCAAGTAAATTATCTGGCAAGGTGTTCTTGGAAGCAGCCAACTATCAAATAAAGAAGGAAGTTCTCAAGGAGGTAACAATCTGACTGAAATCTCTCTGTGGTTGAATCATTATGTCTTATCTTGTACTTTATATTTTTTTGAGGTCATGAGCAGCAGAATAAGATAGATCCATGATTGCTCAAAAGGATAAGAATTTAAGAAGTAACATTTTCTTTTATACACTCCCATATGTATATGTGTGAATCCCTTTCTATTCGTCGTGTTTCACGTACTAGGAGATAGTCAGATTACTATGAGTTGTAGCATGATCAGTAACTATTTATATTATTGTGCATTTTATGATCTCAAAATGATAGATTGAGGTCATCTAGATTTTGTCATCGACTGTATCATTATAATAAGAGATAGAATCATAGAACTCTAATAATTTTTTTATAATGAACAACAACAATCTTGAAGAGGGGATGGTTGTTAGGAAATGGAATCCAAATCACTAATGAACTAAGAATGAAGATGAAAACAGATTAATTGGATGGTTGCTGGAATGGAAAACAAAGGTAAATTCTAGCATTCGGGAGGCTAATCTCTCCTTACAAACCAGTAGGTAATTTTCTGCATAAACCTTGTACACCCCTCCCCTCCCCTCCCCTCCCCTCCCCTTTATACTACTTAGTAACCATTTATTCTAGATATTACCAAAATAACCCCCTGCTAACAGACTATTTCCCAAAATCACTGAATTGCCCCTTCTATTCTCTCCTAGAATGCCTAAAAAACATATTGTTGGGCTTGGGCCTTGTGAGTGCATAACATTGGTTAAGATTCGAGTCTTGTAAGAGCTCAAAGCATTTAAGTTATTGCTTTAACATGAAATTATAATGACACATTGTTATTTGTTAACACCATGTTTACAATTTATGAACATGCTATTCTAGTAAGTGTAGAGACATGATTTTTGCTTTCCTCTAGTTGAAGTGACATCTATGTAGACATCTATTCCAAAATGCTTGGGAATCATGATTTTTTATGCAATAATAGTGTTTGTTCTTACTAAAAGTTTGTTCTTATTTTAATTTTACTCGGTAACTATGTTCAACTTTTTAACAAACAAAAGTTTATTCTTGTTTTTGTTTGTTACCATTGGAGTTCCATATTGGCTAGTCATGGATCAACCCACCGGTATATATGTAGGGGTCTCCCATCTCTCTATATTAAGGAGAGAATCAAGGGTTCAACATATTCTAACATGATATCAGAACCAGCGTCTAGCACCACCGGGGGATTGACACTCTCGATACTCAATCTAGCCCATGTTTAAGGGGGCTGTTTTGGAGTCCCACATTGGCTAGTCATGTACCAACCTACCTGTATATATGTAGATGTCTCCTCTTTCTCTCTCTATAAGGGCTTTTTAGATAGCAAATCATGGGTCACATATTTCAACAAAATTTCAAAGTGATGGATCTTTCTCTGCACAATGTATCATATTCTCATGTCAAGATTATTTTCAGGGCGGACGGCTGGCAGCTATTAACTTGGAGTCAAGAGCAGCCTTACTTGCAGCAAAACAGGCGAGTGAATACCATAAATTTATCTTCCTATTGCAATCTTCTTGTACTGGTTCACCTCTGTCCCTTCATATTTCTGGAAATTGCATGCTTCATTGTCTGGCAGCATCTAGTTTTAGTTAAAGGTGCTAACATTTATCGATGTCAAGAAAATTCATCTTATTAGTACTTCTGTAATCAGATATATTTGCTTCCAGCCCATTGGCCCATGATATGTGACTTATGAAAACACATGTTTTAGTATGAGGTATTATTTTAGTTCCTGTTCTTTTGGTTGCTGCTTTTGTTGTTGCGGTATGTTGAATACAATGACTATGGATGATAAATCAATGGGAGGAATTAGTGGAGATGCTAGTATGAATCTGCTTTGAAAATGCAGCAGTTCACAGTAAAGGTACCAATCGAATTTCTTACAATGGGGCTATTATAACTTTTACTTATATTCTAGATTATGGTTACATGTAGAGTCTATAGATATTTGGGCCCACATTCTACTCTATATAAACATGGGATTGCCAAAGTAATACATGATACTATCACTGCTCACCTACGGAAAACTCTTGGTCACATCATACCTCAGCTGCCACCACCACTGACTAAACATATGCCAACATTCATCACCTCCCTCTTGCACCCAATTCAAACCTTCCTCAACCCCACATGAATAACCAAACCTTCTCAAACCCTTTGGTCAGGTTGCACACCTGGTGCGATGTTCTGATCTGATCAGGTAGCACCTGGTGCCACCATCTGGTTTGATCACCAATCGCTACAGTTCATTATATTTTCTGGATTGCTCGTGCTCTACTGCAACCAGTAGTTGACACAGCATTGTAGGACATTCTGATCAATTAGTAAGAACATATTTTTGTAGATAAAGGCTACTCTAAATAATATATTTAGGACCATTAGTCCTGTGCGTCTTATAATCGTTGAGTCAGCTACTCATAATTGATCACATCACTACATTGAAATCAAGAATAAATTTCCCAATGCAGTTCTTGAGGAGGAAGTATATTTGAAGCCACCTTTGTGTTTTGTGGTTAAAAAAGGGGATTGAAATGTTTGTTGTTTGTAGTCTGACATGTTCCGTCTATTCAGCCAGTTTGGGTCCACTTGGGAGATCAGGTTTGCCGAAATTGTCGCCTTTGCAAGAATTGCATATAGGTCACATATGTAGCAAGTTACAAAGATTTGATACAAGTGCACAAAATATATTTTAATATCGAACCGGCAGAATCAAAGAAAAAGCTGTCAAACTGGAGGGGCAATGAATTCTTAGCCTCTTCTCTAAATGAAAGAAAAAGAACTTTCTTTATAAATATCTAATTTTTCTGTATACTAAATTACTAATCTTTTTCTATTTCTTTTTCTCTGTTAGAAAAGAGACGAACTACTGTAGGGGATTTATTAGAACTGTTGAATTCGGAATATGGTAAAGTTTCTACGCACTATAATAGCTGCAAGCGTCTAATCCCATTTGTCAAAACCATGTGATCAAATGGTTAAACAACTTCCTAAAGAAAACAACTAAGGGAGATAACAAGTATGTAGATGCAATATTTTAGCTTCAAATCAGCAATTTGTAATCTGTTTGTTTTGTCTTTTCTAAATAGAGTTGGATGGACATACTTGCAACTTTCATCTGTAGAGGCAATCCTCTTTTGTTATTTGCAGCTAGTTGGATTATAATTTAACAAGTTACAAAGATTTATCGATAATTTTTGTTATGGGTCATCATAAACAGGGGCTAGCAGGTGCTGCATCGCGATATCTTGGTGTTAGGAGTATAATGGTGTTACTTGGTCCAATGTATGAACTTTTCTGCCTTCCACTAATAGTTTTTAACTGTCTTTCTATTATGGCTTATAACTTATCTTATAATTTCATTGTCTTTTGTATACTAGCAGCTAACTTTCCTAGAATATATCTTTTGAGGTTTGAATTTACTTTTCTTCATATTATACTTATGGATCTAATTTCTAAATTGATGAAGTATGTGAGCTGATTTGATGATGTTAAGGGGGTCTTCTTGAACTCAACCTAATGTAGGAGGTCTAGTTGAGTTGAAAGTCCATGGTGTAGGGCGTCTAGTTGTGATGTTTCCCTGATTATATAATTATTGAAATTATTAGAGCTAAAAGCAAATCGTGGATAGGTTACAACATGGTTAAAGATAAAGATAGCAACATAATGTTTGGGCAAACTTTGGTCCGATTCCTATATTTTGTAGCGTACTTTCAAAATCTTTGTTTTTGTACCTCATATGTGATATCTAATACATTTAGACCAAGTACAAAGAATAGGAATTGGACCAAAGTATGTTACATTTTTCATGCATTCTCATATGTAAACCAGGTACCTAAATGTTTGAGATGTCACATTTTCATGCAATTTGCTCATAATGCTTAGAGAGTCCTGAACTAATATGAGTCTCCTGACACTCCTCAAGTTGGAATGTTGATCAAGCCCCACTTGCCACAAAGGTTGCATTGAACATCAAAAGTGGTATTTATGTGCAAACTCAATTTTTTTCCAAAAAGAAGCAATTGCAGAATCCATATTGAAGTTTCCATTTTGCATCAAATGTTCCGTACGATATCAAATTGTTTCTGTTTCTGTTTCTGGAATGTTCATGCAATCTCAATGAATAGAATCAAACCTTATTTCATGACAATTCAATTTTTCTAAAACATGGTGAGCTACATTTGTACAGGCTATGGGGAACGTTTCTGGCTGACCTGGTTATTCAAATGCTTGGAACAGATTATGCAAGAATCGTGCGTGCAATTTATGCATTTGCACAGGTATGTACTCTTCTTGTCTTGCAAAAGTATCTGGTCCAGATGAACTCTTGCTTGATCTGAAAAAACATTCATATCAATTTTGAAGTTCAGAAGTAGTCATTTAGACCATAAAGGTCTAAGCTGTCGGTTCAATTGATTAAGCATTACTATGAAAAGAATGATGTTAAAAGGAACATTTTACATGTTTTGGCATTCTGAATTTGTGTTTTTTTTTTTTAATTCTAAAACTCCATGAAACATTGAATTGACTTCTTTTACCAATCAATACTCTACTATCTTGCTTACATATGGGTTTAAAACCCATGATGTAAACCAAGCCAAATGGACCCAGTATATCCCGTTTGGAATAAGAGTCCCACGAGGAGGGAGTTGGATGTATGCAACCTTTCCACTACCCCAAAGAGTAGAATGGTTGCAAAAAGGTTATGGGGAGGATCTGAGTGCTTTCACAAGTTTGTCAACAAAAAAAGTTTGAAGCATTTGATAAGTAGAGAAGAACTTGAGACCAAAAGGTAAAATACAAATATTTTTTATAGGGAAGAACAAAGATTTTTCAAACCCCATGATAACCAAACCAAACTAACCCAGGAAATTCCACTTGATAGTAGCCTCTTGGGGGGTGAGATGTACGTAGACCTAACCTCTACCCTAAAAGAGGAGAGCGGCTGCATCCTTGGAGACCCCCAGCTTGTGCAAGAGTGTGAGCAAACAGTTAGAAAGAATAAAGACTAGCACATTTGAAGCACTAGGAAAATAAGAAAAAGTAACCATTAGGTATATTTGAAACATACGAAAGGTAAGGAAAGGAAAACCCACTAGAGCCAAAAAAATGCCAAAAACACGACCCTAGCCTTAACTGCCAGCCGTCTACCCCGACCCAACCAACTCCCAAATTCCCTCATGCCCAACTACGCTAGTTACAGGTCCCCGTACCTAGTCTGCCACCCTTGTCTTCGGTCTCCAAGTACACGTATCAGAGGTATGACCTCAGAAGTCCACCATGTCCAACCTCAGTTGCTCATCCCACGGCCTCCTCGGCCTTCTCCTCCTCCCCACCCCCTCAACCAACACTCTTTCTACTCTCGTAATTGCATTCATGATGTCTTCAGAACCCGTGATGCCTTCCTAACGACTTTCACAAACCATCATTATCAGCAAGCAGCTACTCTGGCTAGCCATGGGCAATGGCACAAAAACCACCTTAAGATATCATCCATCTCCTTGCTGATTTATGGTGCTCACCTTGTATGATAGAAGTCAAAGTCCTTAAACCGAAAAACTACCATGGTTTAAAGTTTTATCCTTAATTTCTAAAAATTGTAACTTACCCAAAAAAGAATCAAATCGTTTAAACTTCAGATTTTGACTGCAGATTTTAGCTTTATGCTTTTGAAAATGGAGGTTTCCTGACTTGCAGGCTATTTTAATAGTTGGTGTTTATAATGCAAAATACCTCCATTTTTGACGGTTGAATGGTTCATTATTCCTACGGACAGATGGATTTAAATGACATATCTCATCAATATAACGTTAAATAACATCATATCTCATCAATATAACGTTAAATAACATCATATCTCATCAATATAACGTTAAATAACATCATATCTCATCAATATAACGTTAAATAACATTATATTTTATGAATATAATGGTCTATGTTGATGCTATTTGATTACTCTTTTACTGCTCCAGATCAGAATCTCAAGGACATACAAGCTACCATCTGATAGCAGCTGAGAATACTCAATTTGGTTTCTTTGGGGTTGTCTTATGTGATTAATGGTGTATATATATCTACATAGTTTGAGATGCACCAAAGAAAGTTAATTCATTTTGACCCTGAAGGTCAGTCAAAAGCAGTAGGGCAAGATGTTGATACTTTGACCCAGCATCAATAGAATGTTGTGATTATCATGTCATTTGAAGATCTTATTTTTTTCATTTCAGATTTGATGAATAACACCTGAAAATGAACTCTCTTCAGAATTTCATATAGCTTTTGACCTGAACTAAAAGGGTGTTGTCAAGGCATATCACGGTCCTAAGTGTGTCTAGGTGGTGGGTGCGTTTGGTATGCAGACGGGATGAGACTGAACTGGACAAACAGGATAGAGTGAGGTAGACGGTTTGAAAGAATTGTGCAAGGTTTTTAATTTGAAATAGGTAGTTTAGTAAATTTACCAACATCTCTTGATGTTTGATCCACATATTTTGGTGGGGCATTTTTGTCTATCATGTCCGGTCTTAGTGTTGCACTAAATGTGAAACAAGTTTTTGTCTTGTCCTGTGCTGTATGACAAGCGCTAGAATGATGAGAAGTAAAAAGAAAATCAAAATTTGCAAGCCAAAAGTCATTCCTTTATGAAGGATCCAACAAAAAGTCCAGGAATGAGGGAGAAACCTACATCACACAAACTTTCTAAGTTGAATTTTGATCAGTAATTCAGTATAGAGCAAAAGATGGAGAAAAAGGTTGGCCTTGGGAATCCTTATACGTTACCGGTTCAAATCTTTCCGGGGCCTCATGGAAATTTCCTTGCAAAAGATAGAGAAGACTGGCCATGAGGATTTTCCTGGCTGTTATTTTTACAGGGCCTAATGGAATTAGTTGAGGTTTGCAAGTTGGTTTGAACACCCACAGTTATCCAAAAAAATGGAGAAAGGGGAGAAATCCGCTTACAATTCCCTTCTCCCTCTATGATGAGGAAGAGTGCAAGTAACATACATCGTCTTACCTTTTTGATGAATCCTTGCTAGAAGGGACTAGCCGGGCACTGACCCTCGTATCATTGCTCATCAACTTGAACCCTAACATCAGATCAATCAACCAAATGAAAAGACCTTGCACTAAAAGTTAACCCGTAAACAGTATATCAAACCAAACCAGTCATGTATATCCCATCATGATTTGGTGTCTGCGGATATGATGTACACAGACCTGAAAGAGCCGGATGTTTATATGTAGACCTACTCATGAAGAATGTGAGAGAGAAGTTAAGCCAAAACAGTAGTAAAAAGTATAGAGGCCCAAAATATTTTATACAAGATGTTGATAGATGCTACAGGAACTTTATTACTGCACATAGATTGGATTTAGAGTTAAAATCTTGATCCAACCAACAATAGCAACTAGATTCTAACTTCTGTGGGCACATTCATGATTTGGGAATCTCAATCCACTGCAATTCGAGTTCAACTTCACCACATTCAACGTTTCGCAATTTTAGAAGCAAATTTTGAACGATCTTGCCATTTTTCCAGGTTATACAGCTTTCTTCAGACAGGCAATTTGAATCAGAAGGCTGTATCCTCTTTAAAACGGTTCCATTTTGGAGGGTGTCTGTATTCATCTCTTGTGCCTCCACAAATGATTTAATATCGAAACCTGCATCTCCCATCTCGTCGTCCCTGGTAAATGTATCATGATCTAACACTTTCTGCAATCATACACAAGGTACAAAATGACTATTTGCTATTTGTGTAGACGAACCTATAAATTTTTCCAAACGATAACACCATATGCATATACAAACAAAAACAATAACATTTTTTCACAAAATTATAATAGATCGTTAGTTGTTGGTTGGTTGCTTGCATTTGCAATAAAAGGTCATGGGTTCAGTTGCTCTCACAATGATTTTTTAGGGGGGGAAACTACCAAGAACTCGTTTGGTTTCTGTGATTTGATGGGATTTAGAATTGGATTCCGTTCTAATCTATGTTTGGTTTAAAAGGAAGTCTGGAATTGAAATCCTGGGATTTGAATTAAACCCCACAAACATTGAATTTACAAATCTCATGGTAGTAGTTGGTATTTCATTGGATTTGTTTGTAATAATGTTTTAAAATATAAAAAACATTCATTTTGTAACAATCAATTAATAAAAATAATTTAATTATTTATAATTTGTTTCTATAAATTATTTATAAGGAATTAAGTTCTATTTTATTTCAAATGCTACAAATCAAACCATCACATATACCAAATTCTTCCAAATCCGCTAAGGAAATCCAAATGAGAAATTAATAAAAATAACCATGTTCACGCTCTGGATTCATCTTTTAGCCATTTATCTCCCCAAATTTCATAAATGTCACCACCTGTGGTTAAAAAATTTAAAAAAAGTTTTCTAAACCAAGTCTGTAAGAGTAATAACCAAGTCTGTAGGAGTAATAACCAAGTCTGTAAATTAGATAAAGGTTTGCAAGTGGCACTTCTTTACAGATTTGGTCACTACACTCGCGGACCTGGTTTATAAACTCTTTTTTTTTACTTTGACCCTACCACAAGTTGAGGAGGTGCTACTTGTGGAGGTAGTGAGATTTTTGAAATATTCGAAAAGAAATCATTAAGAGATGTATCCAATTTATGAAAATGACTATTTCAATTAATTTCTCAATCCAAATTCCATCAAATCAAATGTACTTAACTTTGTGCCCTTAGGGTCCGAGCAACTTAATGAGACTCACATCTTAGTCAGTCAGCTATACATAACTGTTTGGTACGAGCTTAATGATATAGAAAGTAACTTATTTAGTAATGGGGCCATTTACCTAAATGCTTGCTCGGTAAGTGTTTATCGATAGGATTCAACATTATAATTTATTTTGATACGTAAGATTTTAATACATCAAAACATATCGAATGCAACAAGTTAATGGGTAAGTGCTTGCCTGGGTAAGAGTCATCGTTATTACTTACCGGGTAAGACACTGTATCATTTTCATTGCTCTTACCCGGTAAGATTTTTGGCCCTTCTCATGTTTATCCGATAAGAAAATTTATCCAGTAAGCACTTACCAAGTAAGTGTTTAGTAAACGGCCCCTAAATCGGAAGTTTTTTTCCAAACCTGCTCCCAATTAAAAAACATGGGTTTTCCATCTATCCAAATAGTAGTCATCACAAACTTTTGTTATAATAAGTTTGGTTATAAGACATATACCAGATCAACTTGAGCATCAGGATCTGAGATGGAAAGAGTCATGTCTTCATTCCACTCAGGGTTGAGGTCTTTATAAACAACACCAGTCTTCAGTTTCTGAATCAGATAAGCAAAAACACTAATTAATGAAAAGAATCATAACAAATATGTGTTCTGTAATCAACTGATCACAAATCTTATAGGGATTTGCATTCCTTATGGATGATTGGATATCGATTCTTTGTACAACAAAGGCGATAACAGATTAACATGTTTGCTTGAAAGGGGAAGAGAGAGAGATAACCTGAGCGCCCAATCTGATTACGACATACGGATCACTGCTTTTGTAATCACGAATCGCGAGACCGATACCCCTTTTCACCTTGATTCTAAGAAGACCTAGCAGATCATCCATTAGACAAGAAGATCCACACGACGATCCTCCTGATTTTGAAATCTAAAACCGCCCATACAATGATCCCGGAATTCGTAATGGAAAGAAGAAAGAAGGTATCATCGATGGATCCCAAATGAAAAATATCCTGGTGGAATGGAATGAGTTGGTTCGTGTTCTCTGGGAATTCGGGAAACGATTTGGATTTTGAGGGATTCAGTGGACTTGCTTCCATTTGGTTTCGTTTTGTACATCACACGTGTGGTACCTTGTTACCACCAATTCTCCATGAGGATGACTATGGAAACCTTGGGGGTTTAGATCCAAAATGGACATGAAATCCGATTGGTGATACATCTGTCGTTTTGGTGATTATGATTCCTGATATGAATGATTTGGAAGCCCTAGAATTCAGGCTCAAAAGACAGTTTCAAATCGCGTTCAAGGTCGCTCAACCAAGAACAGACCACAAAACCAAAATGCAATAACGGTGGGACTCCAATGAAATATTACAACAAACAAAAAGTTAGTTAGGGGTGTTCGTGATTGATGCTGAAAATAATTTATTGACTTATTCTGGTGTGACACTGGTAATAAATACTTTATAGATATGGATACACAACCTATAAGGGTGTCAAACTGGTAATAAGAAGTTTTTGAAGACGTTAAACCTTACTGACTAATAATAAAATGATAAACACTCTTGTAGAAAAGCATAAGTTATTTCAAATAAGCAATCCCAAATACCCCTTTATAAACACTTACCAAGAATCTTATTCGACAAGAGGAAGGACCAAGAGTCTTACCCGGTAAGTGTTTACTGGGTTTAAGATGTTTACCAACAATTTATTTTTGATGGTCGAGAATGTTACATGATAAGATAAGTAGGGGTGATGTCTCTTGCCGGTAAGCGTTTGGTAAACAACCCTATTTACCGAACTCTTACAGCATAAGCACTTACAGGGCGTGACTTACCTTACTCGTGAGTGTGACAAGGACCAAGAATTTTACATGGTAAGAGATATAGCAAGCACCGAGAATATTACTCGGTAAGTGAGGTAGAAGTCTCTTACCCGATAAGCACTTACCGGGTAAAAGACGTTTACCATAATCTAGTTTGATAACCGAGAATGCTACACGATAAGGTAAATGAGAGTGACAACTCTCGGTGGTAAATGCTTACCCGGTAAGAGTTTGGTTAACGGCCATTAGACTCGCTCAATATATTCTTTCCTCCAAGACTCTTTTAATGAGTAATCAAACGTGGTTTTACAGATTCTTACGAAAATCTTACAAGTTCAAACTCAACTCGTTATATGTTTTGAACTCATTAATATCTTAAAACTTGAACTCATTAAAATTCGATACAGTGGCACAGTCCACTGGTGGGTCCCTTATGCACCGTGCACCGATCGGTGCATAAGGGTGATCAAAGTGATGGGTCATATCGGTTAAGGTCAGGTCACATCAAGATTGGGTCAAATCATATATATATATATATATATATATATATATTTACATTATAGTCCCTGTGCGGCTGTAAGCACCCCTTGAAAGTATTCCATAATTAAAAGTTGTAGAATTTAGGATTAAAAATATAATTGGTTATTTTTGTTAGGTTATTTTCGTCAGGATCCGATGAAAATGTCTTGTCGCAAACCTTTTTTCGTGATTAGTGAGAAAAGACTGGAATAAATGAAAGCGTTCACATTTTTACGCAAATCCCATACACCAACCCAAATATTTCCCCCGAATTCTTCGAAAACAAAAACCAACGAATTTCATTCTAATCGCATTGCATTTTCATTTGGTCAATCGCACCAACTTTCGTTCGAATCTTGAACCATTGTATGGGCAGTTTTAGAGATCATAAACACAAGGATCCTTTCTCCCACTCGTATATCGTATTTGGCCGAAGAAGCATCGGACACGTTGGAGTTCTCGATGGCCGAAGACAATCCGATTGGCATTCTTCGAATTACGGTCAAGAGAGGTATCGGTCTCGCCATTCGTGATATGAAAACGAGTGATCCTTATGCCGTCATCAAGATGGGTAAACAGGTTCTCATTCTATTCGATTAATCGTCGCATGGTTTCGTTACAATTATACGAAATCAGGGTTATTGTTTATCAATTTTATGTTGTTGTTACCAAAACGGTCATTGGGTTAGCGATACTCGGCTTACCGGTAAAGCTCAGCCTCTCAGGAGGTCAAGGTTCAAACTTAACCAAAAAAAATTACGTTGTTTATTGTTTTGGTATCGTTTCGGTTCATGGGCGTAAATGAGAGTTTGTGTATTTGATACAGAAATGGAAGACTCGTGTTATCGAGAACGATGTCTATCCCGAATGGAACGAAGAATTTAGTATTCCCATTCACGATCCAGATGTTCTGATTAAGCTGGTATATACGTTTCCACAACACGACGGTCTATATATCCATCTTTACAAATTATGCACTATAACGGAACTAGTCTTCTCATACAGTACTTAATGGGATTTAAGTTTATTACGACCGTTTGCGAAAATGTTATATCAAAAAACTATTAGCAACTTATTTTAACGTCTTTAGATAGGACTCTAATTTTTACGTTCCTTAACGATGCAACCGTTTTGTTTCATTATGTGCTATAGTGCCACCGTTTGGTTTTGATTCTGGGTTCGCCTCTTTCTTAAGTTCTGCATTGCAACCTTAAAATTGGGGTCATACATTAACTAGACACGGACCATCAAACATGTGTGTATAGGAAAGTTCGATTGAGAATAACGTATTTATTGTGAACCGGGAACCACCAAGAGTGCTTCACGTGTTCATATTCATCATGAATAATGGACGTGAATTTTTACAACATTCATGATGAATGTCCTGGATATGTGGCACACCATTAGTGGTTCCTCGGATTGCAATAGAAATGTTCTCAACCGACCTACCCCTATATATACACACACACATGTGTGTATGTATTTATATATATAGGGTTGGGTTACGATGAGTAAGAGAGTTAAGGTGAGAAGCGTAAGATAAGATTTCCATCTTTGGATGCAGATGAGATGTATCAGATCAATTTTCGTGAGAAGTGCAATTAATGATGGGCAAGAGATTAAAGGTGATCAAGAGTCCTAATACCTTCTTTTATATATATATATATATATATATATATATATGTGTGTGTGTGTGTGTGTGTGTGTGTGTGTGTGTGAAGGTTCGTGTGAGAAAGGGAGTTAAGGTGAGAAAAAGTAAGAATGGATATGGACCCTTGATCACCTTCAATCTCAAACTCATTCATTAATCGCGCTTGATATGGGGATTTATCCGGTGCATCTCATCCTAATATACATCTAAGGTTGGAAATCTTTTTTTACGCTTCTCACCTTAACTCATCATTCTCACAGGAACCTATATATATATATATATATATA
>NC_037528.1:46484579-46506606 GCF_001531365.2 Cynara cardunculus var. scolymus
TATATATATATATATATATATATTTGTGTATGTACACACGCGCACGTGCTTGTTACCTATTTTGATCTTATATCATGCTCTCGATCGATTTTTCTCTATATATGTTGGAACCTCCCGTCAGGATTTTTTTAAAGAGTAATCTAATGGGGTTCCACGTTCTATGACTACAGACAGTGTACGACCATGACAACTTTACCTTGGATGACAAAATGGGAGATGTAGAATTAGACATCAAACAGTTTATCCACGTTTCGCAGACCCAACTTCGGAAAAACCTTCCGAGTGGCACCATTCTAAAGAAAATACCACCCGGCCGAGCAAATTGTTTGTCGGAAGAAAGCCATATAACGTGGGAAAACGGAAAGGTCATTCAACGTATGTTTCTCAGATTGCAAAATGTCGAATGTGGCGAAGTCGAACTCGAATTTAACGGCTTCGATGAACCTGGGGCCAGCAGCACTTAAATTTTATGTTTATAGCACCAACAACTTAGCATCGTAGATTGCAACGGTGTTGTAATAAGCTGTTAAAACGAAGTTAGATAATCCAAATTCTATTAACGAAGTTGGACAACCTAATAGGACAAAAGAAGTACATTGTTCTATTAGTCTTTTTTTAAGATATCTTTTAAACATCAATTCATTTTAAATTATTTTATTATTATATTTTAACTTATAGCAAGGTTTTTTTGTGTGTGATGGGCTGTTTGACAATTGCTGAATGGTTTGGTGCAAAATAATTAAGAGGCTCTCATGATATAGTGAAAAATAAAATATAATTGTTTGGTAATTGTGTACAATGAAATTAGGGCTCTTAATGGTTAAGGAAGATTCAGGATACAAAATCATTCAGATGGTTTTAAAACCATTAAGAGGCATACTTTTTTCCGACCAAACAAGATTCACCTCTTAACGATTCAGATGTTGCCTCTTAATGGAACTATTAAGAGGTAAACAAACAACCCCTAGCTGTAGGTATCCAGATCAACTTATGTACACCAACTAATAAATCATGGCATAGCAGGTGAACCTCCATGGTCACAAGGGCTTTGGCAGTGCTTGAATTCAAGCCATGGAGATAAGATTTCCACTACATCCCCGTGTCTAAACCAGTTCACCACACCCCAGGTGGTTATTGACATGACACGATAAAAAAGATCAAGAAAAATGAAGCTTCGGCAAATAAATCAAACAACCAGAACAAATATATCCCGGTTGGACTGGATCTGAAAGACTGTTTCCATGAATATCTCAGAATGAAACAAGTCAAACAAATAGATTTGACATTGATTGCTGATAAATATGTTTCGATTTTGAACCAATCTCTCTTTACGTTACATGCGTGCAAACTCGAAAAATTAATCATGGAATCGACCTAAAAACAAGAAACGCTAATTTCTGGAACTGTGTATGATCATTATAAATACTTTGTTTCTTTAGTTCACAAGACTGATAACGGATGATCGGGTATTTAAGCATCGAGGGCCGAGAGTTCAACTTCTCGATTGCAAGGTCGATATACCACAAAAGTGCTGTCATTTGAGAAAGAACCCGGATTGAAGCAAGTAATATCGGTGTACTTGAAAGCCTTCTGTTCGCTATTGTCACCCAATACAATCTGTAATAAGATCAAACGATAACAAATACGACTTTCTGTTAAATACTGAATTGCAATAAACAAATAACGTTCCATCGCAATTCTTCCAATATTAAATTACATCAAATGTATGGGCATAAAACCCAGAAATTTACAACAGACGAAACAAGCAGCCCCTTTATCGTATCAGACTCTCTTTGTCACACATTTCACAACCCGGGATTCTACATAAACAAATGCTCTACTCTTTGGGATAGAGTTCAAGTCTGCGTACATCTTACCATTCACAGACACCGCCTCCAAGTGGGATATACTGGGTTCGTTTGGTTTGATTTATATGATTTAAGTACAATGTTTAATTATTTTCATCCTCGGACATCTGAATACCTTTGGTGAACACAAATAAGATGAATGCAGGAGCTCAGGAGACCTGACCACTTTGGAGGATGTTCAGATTCTAGGTCGTCCCGTTATGAGCAGGCCCATAACAACCGGCATCTAAAAACCACTTAGGCGCGTTTGGTTCACATAATGGATTCTTAATGGAATCTGTCAAATCAAGTTTTACTATGCTAATTGGTTAGCAGGTAATGGAATGGAATGGAATGGAATCATTTGAAGAAATTGGAATCTGTCTGTTTGGTTTGTATGACGTAGCTTCAGAATTGGAATGAAATGACAGTAAATGACCAAAATACCCATGGGTCCTGCTAACTAAACCATGTGAACTACTAACCAAACCTATTTGTGAGTTGTCACCACATCCCCTACCAAAATATATCCTTAAACAACTTGAATATTTGCAAGAGCCCGAAATAATTGAAATAGAGATAAATCAAATAGGAACCAAAAGTCACGCACACGACCTACCATGAAAACTACAGGACACAATTTCAAGAAATACAAAAATACATAGAAACAATGTGAACCAAAGTGCTTAGACGTAAAACCCTAAATACCATACTAAACAGGGATATCCTATACCTCTAATATCTCTAACAGAAACCACATAACTGTTGTCATATGGTGATTTTCATGCCCTACACTTAATGTACTATTAGAATGATTAATATATCTAGTTTGTGCAAAAGGGTTTGCGCCCGGCAACCCCCGTGCTGGCCCACACCGCCTTACCCCAAGAGCATCATGTGAGAGGCAAATCAGGTACATAGTGGCCCACTAGGTGGTCGCCTTGAGAGCCTAGTGCCCACAAAGAGATAACTTGCACAAAATTTATGTCGTTGATATCCCATAATGGTTGCTAATGTGCAATGCCTCACTACATGCCAGTTCCTTCCAAAGTTGCCTCTAGGGAGAAAGTGAGAGACACTAAATCGGATGGTCTCTGAGTTCTCTGCCCAATCTCCAAAGGAATTGTAACTCACACACTCACGGATGCCGGACTCGAACCTTCACCTATTTGTGCAAGTGCAACTTACTATACCACCCTGGAACCAACTTTGCTACACCCCTTAATTTATCTAGTTTGGCACCTTAGATATCCATTTTTAGAAGGTATCCTTCATATGTCTAAAAACATGAAAATTAGAATACACGAGTAAAAACTAATAGAACAAAAGATTAATAGAAAAAAATGTTAGAAGTTCACCGTATGTGGAGTTGGATAGAGGTGGAGACAATGGTCATAATTCCAGATAATTGGCTGTACACTCAAAGGAAGAGGACAGAGATGACTTTGATGTGTTATGGTAGCAACAAGCTGCATCAAAGATAAGATTATAATTACTGCCTGCTTTAATGAACTGCAAGATCAATAATCGCAAGAATTTGAACTCACATGCTCAAAAGGATCACTGGTTTCTTCTGTTGAAGGAGGAATCAAACAAGATCGTCTCATTCTGTAAAGTAGATCCTGGCGGAAAAATACTATTTCCTGAGTATAGAACTTGATTCTGATTTCAAGAAGAAGAAGCATGTCAGTGATAAGAAAGTTGACAGTGCTTAAGTAGTCGTAGCAAGAACTTAAGTTGTGCATCAGAATACCATCACTTTCGTAAACTTTCAAACCATGAATCTTATTCATTAATATTTTAAAGAGAAAACTATAATTTTCAAAGGCTAGTCTGTGTAGCCGTTCAATGTAGGGGGGTGTAGGATTTTTTTTGTAAAATAAGAATTAAAAATTAATGCAACTGCTTATTGAAAAAGAAAATCCCAAATTTCTTTTGAACAAAATAGAAATTACAAGTGTTGGTTGACCATGTCTTACTAATTTGACGACCCGGTAAAAAAAACCCAAAAAAATATGTTGACATGGGAATCAAATTAAAGGATAATAAAATTCCCCTTTTTTGGTATAATTTGTTTCAAGTCAAATCTTTATCATAATTTAAATATTTTAGATTTAAAAAGTTATTTTTTGGATAAACATAATGATGGAGAGTAGTATCTTGTATCTAACGAGTTTATCAGTTGGTTATTAATTAGCTTTATGAAGTTCAAGAACTTGTACGCAGAAAATAGTTACATATATGCACTAATCAACAGTGCCAATGCCTAAAGGGTATTTTTAAGACTTTGACCAAAGCTTTATAACCTAGATATAGATTATATGCATGTGACATCTAATAAGAGAATTGCAGATGTACCTGCATGGATTGCTTGCAAAAATGGCATTTGGGATGTGCTTCTGGAGCTCTTCAGTTATATATTTGGGTAACGCACACCTAGGTAGAACCGTTGAAGGGCCTAAACATGCCAAGTACAAAAGATTAAATTCAAGAAACTGCAAAAGAACGGGTAGAGCAATCAATGTTATTCACCTGCATCATCAGGTCCAGGAATGAAAAGGAATCTACTGTGCTCTTTCAACCGTGGATGGTTTCCAATCATTTGCCCAAGTTTTCCAAAATTCAATCTGTATGGATAGTTGTCCCCTTTTCTTAATTCAATAAAAAAGAAAACAAACCAAAAGAATCCGGTATGTCCCACACAGAGGTTGGGGATGGGTAAGACGTATGTTGGCTTGACCTCTACATGAGGAGTAGAACGGCTTGTGAAAAAGTGTGTGAAAGAGAGACAGAGACAAATGAAAAAAATCTGAAAAACTAGTCAAGCAATAATTAGTTCATAGGTAAGTACCAAGAGCATCACATCAGAGATCTCACCTGATACTTGAGAAAGAATTATATGAAAGGTTAAATGGATGGGAACAGAAATTTCCCATCAACACGAAGAGAGAAGGAACCACCTCAACATCTTCATAACCATCTAGCACAGTCTCTAGCTTTGCCATGGTCTTCTCTAATAAAAAAGATAATCAAGATATTAGGCAATGCATGCAAAAGTCTAAAACCAAACCAAACCAAAAGCACCAGCATATCCCACCCGGAGGTGGGGTCTGCAGAAGGTAAGATGTATGCACACTTCACCTCTACCCCCAAAAGAGTACAGCAGTTGTTTTTGTGAAGACCCCCGGCATGCAAAAGTCTGCTGTTAATCAATACAAAGAAAAGACAATTAATACGAACTTTATACCTCCTCATGGTCCAGCCATATGTCAGACAGTATGACAAACATTTCATTGACTGCTCTTGATTCCATCTCTGCAAGTCTAAGCTGGAGAAACAATCAAGGAAACTTCCAACACAATTTTGTCAAAATAAACCAAACCAAACGAGCACAATATATCTCACCCAGAGATGGGGTCGGGGTGAGATGTACCTAAATCTGATCTTGACCCTCAAAGACTAGAGCGGTTGTTTCTGTTAATACTACAGAGAAATAAAAGTCTCGTGGCTATTGATTTTTTTCAAAATATTTATCGCATACTTAAGCAATAGGAGTCTCATAGCTATTAAATTATAGTTACTTGAAGCAAATTACAGTCGCCAAATGCCTGAGAAAGGATACAGTGTCCTCTTTGGGAAGTGTACCACCACCGAAATAATCAAGCCCCGTAAACATAGAGGCTGACTTCTCTCTGTCTTCTAATGGTGGAAAACCAAATGTTTGAACCTGGATAAATATCAGGTATAACGAGTCAATGACAACTATGAGTTAGCAACAAACGTTTACTGGATGTGAAATTATAACCAGCAAGAAGTATTAATAGCCTGCTAACAGAATTAAAAAGATAGATGATGTTGCAAGCCATCTTGCTGGAGAATCATAAATGACTCATCAAAGTATAACATATGTATCTCCCAACTCATTGCATAATTAAAAAGAAACATTTCATTTGTGCTAGATGTATTATTTTTTGTATGTTTCATCTATTTAAGCCAAATGCCAATCCAAAGTGATATATATTCAGGGTTCCTTGCTGGATAACACATCATGTTTCTCTTGTACCTGCTTCTATTTATATGTTATTGCTTGCTCTTAACTAATTTTTCTAATAACTTCTAATATTTGCCTCTATCTCTTTTACACATTTTTCACAAGCTGGTGATCTTCATGGAAACAGCTGCTACTCTTTGGGGGTAGATGGTCTTAGTTACATTTTACAACCCCCCCCCACCCCACCCCACCTCCGGTGGTGTTTGGCTCGGTTTATTCAGTCACAAGGTATCAGATCATAGCTTATAGAACTTGATGAGCAGTGCCACTACCACGTCGAATTCGTTGCCCACCTGTTCATCCTCGAGAACCATGCCACTAATCCTAGATTCCCAACTTATAGTACCTGCTTGCTAAGAGCCACAGACCTCCTTCTGGAGCTTTCTTTAGCTGACCTCTACAAACTGTAAATGTAACAGATATCATACGAATTTTTATGGCTTATATTTCCCCCTCTAACTTCTGAATACTGTATATTTACCATCACATTAGATTATTGCATGTTCCAAACAATATGACAAAGGAACCTCAGCATCAAATTTGATATAACACCGCCGGAAATGAATGAATGCACATAGAATAGTTGGCTTGGCTTCCATAAGCTCTTATCCTGTGCGATGCAAATATATAAATACACATAAGCAGGCAGCATAAAACCTTGAGGGTTAGCTAAACTCGCAATTGAATGCTACACCTTGGGGCTCCTCCACATAGGTCGCAGGTCTTCTCCTCAGGGCCACGGGGGATGTTATCTTCAGGGACCCATGGGATTAGTCGAGGTGTGCACACGCTGGCCTAGACACCCATGGTTACAGAAAAAAAGTAGCTAGCACGATGAAATGGCCCAATAATCAAGGCCCATATATTTTGTTCAGCCAAAGTTCTGGTATATGAGAAGACCTGGAGTTGATTCCATCCTTCCAAAAGGAATTTTGAAAAACAAAATGCACTCTATCGATGAGGAAATCAATGCACTATTATTACCCTTTCCATGTAAAATACATGTGCAGATGTAAGCAGTCAAAAATAAATAACGAAGTTAATTTTCAACACCCAACAAGCTTGGTATGAAATTTGCTTTAATTTTTCACAGGGTTCCAACCATCAGCATTTCTAGTATCTTCTTTCTTAACATGGATATCTCTATTAATTAAGTTCTGTTACAAAATAGCAATGGGATGGTCTATCTTATGATGCAATGTCAAACATGTTTGCATGTGCAAGAAAACCCAATGGAACATGAGATATGTACAGCTGAGTAGAACAAAACCTAAAGAAATGGAACAATTATCAGCCACAACATCACATTAGCGAAGTATGTGGAACTGAAAACACAAAGTTAAGAGAGAGAATGTGTATTTGTTGTTTGAGAGACAGTCCTTTTGTAGGTACTTAGAAGCAGTTACAATGAGAAGAACAAAGACTACAGTAACATGCTGTGAGTCAAGGCTTTCATAGGTCTATGAGGAACCATTAGCTCTTCAAGTTAGATGAGCTTAGAATTTGATGCCACTCTCGAGAATCAGAGCAAGTTTAACAAGGTTTAGTAAAAAGGTATAATAAGACTGACCTGGAAAGTACCATCTAACATCATCTCCCCTTGAGCTAAAACTATGGTGTTCTCAGAAAAATACCCTGTTGTTATCTTGTAACTAATGTCAAAGAAAATTTTTGTCACTGTATGTCTCTGCTATAGCAACATTAACTACATTGCATTCCAAGTAAGATGTGTTCAATAACAATCAAATGAATCGTCCAAACAGAAAGACCTCCAAAAAAGAATAGATAAAGGTAACAAACAAATAATATAAATGCAAAACATCATGCTTGATACAAACAAGACATTGGCCTAAAAAGTTGGTGAATTTCACATGGCCAACATAGAGTAACAAGAGAAGGAAGCAACAAAAAAGATTTGATTGGTTGGAATATGATAATCAACTTTGCCTTAAAATGAGAATATGATGGCATGCTAATACTTTATGACAGTTCCATTCAAGTGCCGCAACTTCCGTTGGAGTCTAATAAGTCTCATTCTTAATCCATCTCAAAATAGTTGAATTCTTTTGATAAAATTGCATATTGTAACACAAAGATGGACACAGATAATTAACCAAGACCAAAGCATATTATGAAAATGCTGTAGCCAGTAGAACAACTAAGATACTATTGCATTGTTTCATGTATATGCTTATGGATACCAATCTTTAAAATATGTCCATTATGATCTAATACTTCCAAGAACCTTATCCAATGCAACATAACTATTGAGCAAAGGAAATCAAGTGATTAAGGATATTGCATTGGACAGATTGATTTCAACAGCTGCCGTAAGGTCTTCCAGGTAAAAGTGGCCATCTTCCAATTGAGATATGACACCCATCACCCAGCTTATTCCAGTACGTCCAACCAGAGATTGAATTTGAGATATCTACAAAGTAAAGGAATCAACAACACTGTTAAAAAGAAGTTTCATTCATAATAAAATGAAAGGCACAACACTGTTAAAAAGAAGTTTCATTCATAATAAAATGAAAGGCCATTGCCTTCAATCAGATTAGCTCTGTGTTATGCAAAGAATGAAGTGTTTTTTTTTTGGGGGGGGGAGGGGGCGAGCGAAAGAAAGAGAGAGAACCTGACAGCTCCCAAACTCAGATAATTCAGTATTAAATGAAGGACTAGAAAATTGTGGAATACGAGATAGCCTCTGAGACAACAAAAGAAATCTATCCCTGTACAGCCAAGCTTTTGCAGGAGCATCACCGTGAATCGGAAGTCTCCCTGTGTGTCTACATGAAATGAAAGATGCATAAATGACAACAATTGATTTCAATATTAGTTTCAGCTAAAACAAATGATGATCATTCCAGCCCTCATTTGCAGATATCAAAAAACTATACAACAGTCTTTTTTTATATTCTCCCCCCAAGTCTGAAAATATCATTTTAATTGAACAAGGCATGGCTTCTCTTCTTTTGTTTGCACAAATATAAATTATTTAGTCACTTAGTAGGCAGAATAATACATCAGGTAATACGACCTATATAGACTGGATTCAAGAGAAATGGCTAGCTAGATGACTGGATATAAAACATGCAGGATTTTCCATACACAGTCCATACATCATATGACAAATTCATATGCAACTATACGTTATATAAGAAGACATCCTTTACTAATTGTACAAGGTTTGGCTTAAGATATGATACCTCTAACTATTTACCCAGGACTGTAATATCTTCTTGCTGCACTACTAGTAAATTATAATACATCACAGTTTATAAGGCTAGAAAGCCAAGAAATATAGTAACTAAAATGGTGACCGAACGACTAGGAAACAAACCCCAAAGCAAAATACTTACTCGCAAAACATCTTTCTGATAGGATCATAGCGGAACTTTGGAATGAGAAAGGCGTCAATTACGCTGAAAGATGAAGTCGTACTTGTACTAAGATTATCCTCAGCTGCAGATCCAGCTTCACAAAGCAGGCTTACGACACGCTGTACAGGCTCCTTATCCAGAATTGAAGACTTCACTGCCTCATTTCATCATTAAGATAGAAATCAATAAACCCACCAGATTATAAGGCAGGTAAATTCTACAGTAAATTATTACTCTAGTCTAACCAAAAAAGAAAAAAGCTATATCCTTTTTTTATATTTAATGTCAACTAAAACCTTTAAAATACAAAATTGATTAGGATTTTGTTGCAAATTGGTAATAACACTACCCTAGCTGTAGTAACTTGGTATAGAGTTTGAAGCAGCCATCAACTTTTTCCTTCTAGAAACTTTCAAAATCCATATCTTCTGAAGTTGAAAACAACCAATTTGGCATCCAAATTCAACACGAAGCTTCTTTATTTAAAATGGCAGTTTTTCCTCAAGAAAAAGTTAAAATCCTCATCAATTTTGAAGTTACGGAAGTACCCAATTTCAGCTTCTTTACAGATTATGCGGTTCCACCACAGGATTCAAATTTACAAAATCATAAACCACAAAAACCCTAAATCTTACTAAAAACGTAGGAAGACATAGTGAAAAGGTATGAAAGAGAATACATGATTGGTGTTGGAGTTCATCGAGGAGGAGATCAAGAGCTTCATCTTCGGCATCTTCATAGTTGCTCAAGAAAGAAAGGATCTCGTTTAGGGCTTCTACTTTAAGAGTATAACCTCTCATTTTGCATTTCCTCTGCACTTTGTTTCTCATCGTTCCACTCATTTTGTCTCAGGTACTTGGTCCCTTTTCCTCCCTTCCTTCAATTGATCTGGATGAGTAGCAGAATGAGAAGAAGAAACCAGTGGTTTTGCGGCTGCTGAAAATGGCGGGAAAACTTCCCTCAATTTTTAACGAGTAATGATGTTTTCCAAGTTCCGACCAATAATTCTCGTTTTATATCGTATTGTAAACGGCTTTTTTTTAATAAGTCTTAGAACTCTGAATTTTTATAATTACTATAATTATTTATTAGTACACGGGAGTCATCATAACACATATCAAGTAATATACAAAAAATTGTGAACCACATCAATATTCTTATATTTCAAAATTGAAAATACCAAGGGGGCGTTTGGTTGGGCGGAATTCACCGGAATCTGATGGAATTAGAATGGTCAATTCCGTTGACCAAATTTCATTCCAATGTTTGGTTACACATAGAATGGAATTGAATTCCTAAATTTGAGAAATTTACCATTCCTTAGTAAATGTGATGGAATTGAATTTCATCTCATCCATAAGTGTTTAAATGACATAAATACCCTTCTATTACTATTAAACTAGCCGCACTTTTTCACTTTTGTTCAATCGAACGCTTTCATCTTCGGTCGGACGATTTCTTCTTCGATCGAAAGCTGCTTTCATCAATAAATGGTAAACATTTTTTTCCTCATTAAATGTTAATTTATATTGTTATTTGTATTTAAAAATAAATAAATTTAAAAAAATAAACTTAAAAAAATATCGAAATAAGGGTATTTTTGTCTTTTTTTCATCATTTCATTCCAATTTTGTTGCAAACCAAACAGACAAATTCCAATTCATTAAACAAATTAAATTCCATTCTTGCCAACCAAACACTTGGTCAAATCTGATAACATTTCATTCCAATTCCTTCCAGATTGCAATTCCTTTGACAGATTTCATTCCTCCAGAAATCATTCTTCGAACCAAACGCCCCCTAATTAATTTCATATACTTAACTGTTTTTCATAGTGTATTTGTAACTCTTCTAATATTTTAAAGCATCACTTCTCGTTTCATATACTTAACTGTTTTTCAGTACAAAAATTTCTCATTAATATGGACTAAGATTCGAGTCAAATTCAACCACAATTCATGATTTAAAAATATTAAATTCTAATTTGTTACATCAATATCTTATAGCATTATATATTAATTTAATTTATTTATTTATTTAACTTTTAATATAAATTTTTCTTTTACAAAAAGAGGATTAACCAAAAATCTTATGTTAGAAGGGTCAACCAAATAAGTTAAGCACCATGAGTTTAGAAAATCGTTCAAGGGAGTCAGCCCTATGAATTGCCACAGAGACATCTTAGGGGATGTTTGTTCAGCTCTTAATGGTGACATTAAGAGCCAACCTCTTAATCGCTAAGAGACAAGGATTGTTTGGCAAAAAAAAAAGAACCTCTTAATGGTTACAAAAGGCTCTTAACCATTTAGGGGCTAGGGCTCCCCTCAACGATTCAGAGGGGTCTTCTTCCATTTTTGCCCTCTCCTCAACAGCCCGCTGCTCCCACGATCGATCCATTTTTGCCCTCYCYTCCTTCCAATCGAYMTCGTCTCCTCCCASGCCTCCCACCCTCCTTCCTCCTTCCAATCGATCTCGTCTCCTCCCACGCCTCCCACCCTCCTTCCTCCTTCCARTCGATCTCGCCTCCTCCCATGAGTTGCTGCCTCTCCCGAGTTGCTGCTGTGTCGCCTCTCCCGAGTTGCTGCTGTGTCGCCTCCACCATCTCCGTCCCCCTCTCCTCCTCCATCGTCTCCGCCTCCATTGTCTCCGCTTCCATCGTCTCCGCCTCCATCGAGTGTTTAAGGTTGGGTCCTTGTCTGCGGTTGTTTCTTCGAAGGAGGAGGATGAGAAAGATGAATGAAACTAGCACAGAGATGATACTTTCATTTTTGTAACTGATTTCTTGCAACATTTTTTTAGATTGATTGATGATGTAGATTAGGGTTGACTGATTTAGTTTTTGAAGTTGACTAGAAGCTAATTTGATTTCTTCCACGATCGATCCATTTTTTTAACTGATTTCTTGCAACATTTGATCTGTTTGTTGTTAATTTAGGTCATACAAGTGTTTAAGGTTGAAGTAGCATCCCTAATGTGAATGAGGGTTAAAATGGTAATTTACTGTCATTCAGAGAACAATTACCAAACAACATTATTTCATTCATCACTTAACCATTCTGGTCATCTTAATTAACCATTCTGACCACTTAACCATTATGCACCAAACCATTCAGCAACCGCCAAACAGCCCTTTAATCTTCCTTTATATATCTATCATTCAGTGTCAATCTTTTATCTACTATCAATATGGGATAGACAAAACTCAATCACAATTCAATATTATAATACTCAATCTTATGGTGTCACATTGATGGTTGTGGTTCTTATTTAAAAATAAAATAAAATAAAGATTATATATATAATTAATTTTTAATATTGATTAAACCTTCTTGCAAAACGAGAGTTGGCCAAAATGAACCAACCCCATGTGTTCGGAGGTTCGGCCAAAATGCTTTAACCACGGGTGTTAAGAGAATCAACCAAGAAGAACCAACCTCATGAATTGTCACAAAGGCATCTCGACCTCATTTTACATATCCAACATTTTTGTCAATCTTTCAACTCTCAATCAGTGTTGGATGTATAAAACTCAATCACGATTCAAGATTGAAGAATATTCAATTATTAGGGTGCCACATCAACGGTTCTGCTTCTTACTTTCAAAAACATATTAAAATTATCTTTTCAATTAATATTTAATATAGATTAATTGTTTCATAAAAAAAGGTTGGTCAAAATGAGTCAACCACATATGTTTAAAAGTTCAGTCAAAATGATTCAACCACGTGAGTTTAGACAATTGCTCCAAACATTTAAAGATAAACATGGCTTATAAAGCCAAATGAACATTTTAATTTTTAAAGGGAACTCATATTTCTCTTATATATTCATTTTCCTCATTGACGTATCAATTTCTAATCAATGTGGATACCCAAAATCCAACTACAATGCAAAAAAATTAAAATATTTGGTTTTTATGATGTCACCTTATTATTTTATAGCTTTCTTTTGTAATGATATATTGATTTTTTTATATAGACAATTTTTTTGCAAATAAATGAACAAAAATCATGAGTTTAGAGGGTTAACCAACATGAACTAGTGATATGAGTTTATAGGATTACCAAAAGAACCCAACCACGTGAGTTAAAATAAAGACACATCAACCTCCTCTTATATACATACCATCAATTGTCGATTTTTCGTCTCTTCATCAATGCGGGATACACAAACTCAACCTCAATGCAAGAAATATATAATACTCAATACTTAGGGTGTCACATCATTTCTTGTGAATTGTACTTATATAGAGAGAGGGCCCTATATATATATATAAATATTTTTTTTACAAATATGACTTTTTTTGCAAACAAAGGGTTGGCCAAAATGAACCAACCCTATGAGTTTGGAGGGTTAGCCAACATGAGTTAATGATATGAGTTTATAGGATTATCCAAGAGAATCAAAACCCATAAGTTAAAAAACAAAAACACATCAATGTCATCTCATATACCTACCATCAATTGTCAATCTTTCATCTCTCTATCAATGTGGAATACAAAAAACTCAATATCTATGCAATAAATATATAATACTCAATTCTCAGGGTGCCACTTCATTTCTTGTGGATCTTACTTTTATATATAAAGAAGATTTTTGTAAACTAATAATTATAATGTTGAATATACAAATAAAGTTATACAATTTAACATATTTATTCATAATCATTACGAAATTTATATTTGCCGGTCGGTTTGGTCCAGATCGCTCAAAAAAGAACATTCAAACCACATACTAAACCGGACCAAGCAGTTTAGTTATTTTTCATACTGCACCGGACCACTCAAATCATTGAGACTGTCTAAAAGAGTCTGGTTTAACTTGGTTCAACCGAATTTAGCGGTGAAATTGAACATCACTAGCCTTTTGTAATATGAGATTATATTGAGATCATATCATTGAAATGCAAGTATGATGGCAAGGAATTGAAATTGCAAAAAAAAAAAAAAACGAAGTCTTAAAACTCTGTATTAGATCGGTCGCGTATTCGTAGCCGATCGAAGGACATGTCATTAAGTTGGCCCATATACGATGAACCAAATAACCAACCAACTAGCAGACGCTACTCGTTTTCTTACCATGAACAAATCGCCGCCAGTATTTGGTTATTCCCCGTTGCATCTCCCTTGTGCTACGATCACTGGGCGTGCCATCATGTGCATGGCTCATGCTCGCAATTGATTGTGCATCTTCCATCTCGTTAACCACTTTGACGATATCCGCAATTAGTCGATCAGCTAGACTGTGGCTGAAATCTTCACGAATCACGACTCTGAGAACCAAAATATGTTGCGCATCCGGTGGCATGGTGTATGCCGGAACGATCCATCCGAATCGTCTCAGAGACTCGGATATATCGAACACAGTGTATCTTGAACTGTCTTTAAGCGAAAACGCTAGTAAAGGAATGCCAACATCTTTAGAGATTATATTAAATCTCCCAGTCTTTTCTAACCCTTCTTTAAGCACCGTTACGTTTCCGTTACAGTTCTTCATGACATCCCGATAACCCTAGTGAATCAAAGCTAAAAACTAAGATTGAAGCACATTTGGTCCAAACGTGCATCGTGATCATGGAGGGAAACATGTATTATACGCCATTTTCGTTACATTTTGCAAAAATGTTTCGACTCGAAATTATGAGATTTTACATGAGCAACCTTTCCCGTTGCTCCCAGGCTCGTTTTACCAATCCGTGCACCCAAACTCGCCTCACAAACGATAAAATAGTAGTATTTCTAGAGGAATTACCTCGAAGCCAAGTCGTATGAACTGGTAGTACTGCGCAATTATCTGGCTCGACCCTATTCACGTTTACGAGACAAATGTTAAACCCGATCCACATCATAAAGAATCACTCTCTATGTATAAATAGTTTCAAATGTTCTCGTTTTGTCGTTGGCCTACGTTTTCCGGATTATATAAACGGGACCCACAAAAACATAGACGCAAACATGCAATGCATGCAACAAAATTGGGTTTATAGGACGCAAAAAATGTGCAAGCGTCCTAATACGACACTTTATTTTTTAAATGTTATATAAAACTTGTTAAAACACCTAGAAACATTTTATAAACTTATTGCAACACTTTTAAATAGTACGTTCTATTGATTTAATCTATAAACTTAAGTCATATAAAGTAGTTTATTAAATGGGACCCACAAAATGCAGAAGCAAGATATGTGAACATCTATGGAGACATTTTACCTTTAGAGAAGTTGAGAGTGAAGGTAGGTTGATCAGATCCCAAGTAATTTATATGAAACACGAGCTCGTCCGGCAAGTCGTCTTTCGTCCGCCAAACGACCCAACCAACGCCGGCGTATACGAGCCCGTACTTGTGACCGCTGACGTTGATGCTCTTCACGAGCGGCAAACGAAAATCCCATTCAAGATCGGGGTACAGAAAAGGGGCAACAAACCCTCCACTTGCAGCATCAACGTGAATCGGGACGTTCCATCCTGTTTCTTCGTTTTTCTTTGTTAAAAGCTCGTTAAGAAGCTTAACGTCTTCAAACTCTCCGGTCATCGTCGAACCAAGAATCGCAGCCACACAGATCGTGTTTTCATCCACTAATTCGACCGCTTTCACGGGATCCATCACATAGTATCCTTCTTTCACTTTCACCTCTTTCAATTCGACCTCAAAATAGCTCGCAAACTTCTCCCAGCAGACCTATGAAACCAGTTTTTTTTTATTAACCTGGATATCCAACCCGCTATGCGAGCCGACTAATCCCAGGGCGACCACCTGCTTTGCAGATAGCCCGGAGTCACCGCATTTGAACCTCCGTGGCCACAAGAGGATTTTTATTCCTCCTTGGATTTAAACCTGAGACCTCCTGGTATTTTTGACTTTTGGAGTCAAGCTCAAACCAATCAGGCACCACCCTTGTGGTTTGAAACCAGAAATTTGTCGATGCTTTGAATTGAAACAACCAAGAATCGAGCAAATAGACCAAATGGTCATTGGCGCGACAATATCCGGGTTACTGATAGAGCACAACCTCTCAGGAGGTTAAGGTGAGAAGTGTGCATGAGTATTTATTTATATAAATATTGTATATTTAAAAAAAATAACCGAACCTGCACATTCGATCCGGTGATGATATTGGGGTTATCGCAAGTTTTTCCTTGCGATTTTCTCTTGGCCTGCCATTTCCGTTTGAAAGCGAGACCGGCGAGCATTATCGCTTCCGATGATCCAACCGTTCCCACACCGACAGCAGTATCGTCTTCTCCGATTGGAGCATGGAACAGTCGAGCGATCATGTTTACGCACCTGTTCTGCAATGTTAAAACAACACAGGAAATTACATATCAGTAGATCAGCATATAAAAAAAAGCAGACTCTACTTTCAAGTGAGATATATCAGATTCATTTAGACCAGACCATGTTTGGCCTCGTTTTATAGGGAAACGGGACAATCTTAGTCGTTCTTTTACCAAAATAAATGAAAGTTCACAATTTTCTAAGGGGCTGTTTACCAAATACTTATTCGGTAAGTGCTTACCAGTAAAATTTAACACTACTATTAAGTTTCGTATAGATAATAGTATGTGCGTATTAATTTGTCTTTATAGATCGGGAAGGTTTTTTATCTGGGAGGTTTTCTATAAATAGAAGAAACGTGTTTTTTTAATTGGGATTTGGGAGGGATAGCTTTGGAAAAAAATTGACTTTATGCATAAAGATCCCCAGCATCTTACCGAATAAGCCAATTTTTATATCATTGAGCCACTACCAAAGTGTCATCTATAGCTAACCGAATAAGTTGTGAGTCCCATTAAGCCTATTAAAGTTCCCTAAAATCAACGTTTGTTGTTTCACAGTTCCGATACGGTATATTTTTTTAGAAGATGAATATGGACCTGAAGTTCGGTGGTGACGGGATACTCGTCCATGTCAACGTAGTTCTTGTTGATAGATGACATGATAAGTTTATCGCACTCTGGCTCCATCCACGTCGTCACAAATGACGCCAAGTTTAGCCTCGGATTACCATCGAGCATCAACTCATCGTTTATTATCTGATATGCCGCATCCTTCGGTATCGGTTGATCGGGCATCTTAAACCTGCGATATATTTATTGTCATTCAAAATCATTCGTTCTTATCGTTTCAAGAAAAAATCATTAGATTCTTCGATTTTACGTGGAAGTTTGCTTTTGAATACATTCAGTTGTTTCTAATACAGTGTCGTCCCTGGAAGGACGAGTCGGGCATACGTCAGGGTCCACAAAAATAGGGGTCCAATATGTTTTTTTTTTTCACATATACTATATGGTATGTATTAGTAGTTCAAAAAAATTAATAAATAAAAGTGCCCGTTTTTACCTCCAGGGTCTATAAAATGTCAAAAATGAATCTACTCTAAGCATTAATCTGTATGGATAAATTAAGATAAATTGATGTTTAATTTTGTACTAAATAAATAATATGAACAACAAAATTTACCATTTTAATCTTATGTCTAAATAAGTCTTAGAATGAAAATAAATTGTATAATAAATATTTAAAATTACAAAAAAATAAAATAATATAAATATTGAATTTAACAAGCTCATAACATAATATTTAATAACTTAAAATATATTTAAAAACAATAAGGTATTATTGTTTAATTACATATGTATGTTGGTAAACTATTTATTTTTAATAAAACGTGTGATTAAAAATTAAAGGATAATATAATTTTGGGAAAAAAATTCTAACTTATGTGTGTTTGAAATTGCTTATAAAAACAACTTATTGACTTATTTTGGTGTGACATCGGTAATAAGCACTTTTGAGTGTCTGGATAAACAGTTTATATCGGTGTCAAATGATAATAATAAGTTTTTGAATAAGTCAAACTATTCTAATTTATAATAAGTTGATAAACACTTTTGTAAAAAAACATAAATTGTTTCAAATAAGCAATCCCAAACACCATTTAATATATTAACATAAGATGAGCTAATTTAACATGTTAAGAGACTGTTTGACAGTTGCTGAATTTGATACAGAATTATTAAAAGGCTCTCATAATATAATGCAAAATGAGATATAATTATTACAACGAAATTAGGCGCTGAATGGTTAAGAGAGGTCTATGATACAAAATTATTCAGAGGGTTTTAGAACCATTAAAAAGACATGTTTTTTTTTGCCAAACATAATTCACCTTTTAACGATTCAGATGCTGCCTCTTAATGGAACTATTAAAAGGTAAACAAACAACCCCTAAGTCAATCTTTTAATAATAATTTAAAATCAAACATGTTAATATAACTTAACAATTAAGCCAACCACCCATTAAGCTCGTTAAGTAAAAAACAAACACGAAAATAAAACACCTCCTTACTCGATAAGATACAATTAAGTATTTACCTTGGAAGAGATGTACGGACATATCTAGAAGCGAAAGTAGAGTGTAGGTTTTGATCATAATCGGCGATCGTCGTGCTGATCACCATTTTTTCCGGCCAGCGATTGATTGTTTCCGGTCACCTCGTCGGTTTTTTTTTTAGAGAGCGCTGCTTTCACAATTGCAGGTTCAGGTGAAGCATTTATTTATGAGCTTTCACAAGGACACCTATACCTGCATTAATTATTCAAAGTTTTGTATAAAACATATTTTTTTATTATTTCGGGGCTGTTTGTCGGTTGCTGAAAGATTTTGTTCAGAATGATTAAAATACTCTCATGATATAATACAAAATGAAATATAATTGTGTGGTAATTGATTACGATGAAATTAGGGCGCTTAACGGTTAAGGAAGTGTCAGGATACAAAATCATTCAGATGGTTTTAAAACCATTAAGAGACAAACTTTTTTTTGTCAAACAAGATTTACCTCTTACGGTTCAGAGGTTGTCTCTTAATGGAACTATTAAGATGTTGTCTCTTAATGGAACTATTAAGAGGTAAACAAACAACCACTAAATTTTAGATTGTTAAAATTACAAATTTAGTTCCTATGGTTTTGTTGAAAATAGTGTTTTTTATCTGTAGTTCTGAAATTACAAGACAATCATTGTAGTTTGAAAAAACGTCGGCATTTGATCTCTACCTCTGACGGTTGTTGAATTTTTTTGTAAGATTTTGGGTATTTTCATTATTTTATCTATATTTTTGTATTTTACCCAGTTAAAAACCACAAGGACCAATATCATAAAATCGATTTTGATTGAGTAAAAAACAAAAGAATCGATAAAATGACGAAAATGTCTCTTATTTAACGGATTTTTTAATGGTTATTAGAGGGAGGGACCAATTCAGACGTTTTTGAAAACCACGATGACTATCTTATAACATTGAAGTTGAAAGAGACAATAATATTATTTTCGACAAACCACAAGGACCAAATTTATATTTTACTCTTTGTTTTAATTCATATTTCAAAAACATGAATTTAGATTTTTTTTTATTAAGCTACATATCCAATTTGCCATGCGAGCTGACTAATCTCAGGACGATCATCCGTTTTGCAAGTAGTCCGAAGTTACTGCATTTTAATCTCCATGGCTACAAGGGGAAATTTTATTCATCATTGGATTTGCACCTGGGACTTCCAGATACTTTTGATCATTGGAGTTTAAGCTTAAACCAATCGGGCATTAGGGATGGTGATTTGGCCCGACCCGGTGGGGAACCCGGTTCACCCGACCCGGACGGGGACGGGGATTCCCCGCTAAAACGGGTATCGGGGCCAGGGCCGGGGATCCCCGGTAGAGGCAAACCGGGGTTGGGGTTGGGGCCGGGGCCGGGTATTGTATCCCCCGACCCGCCCCGTACCCGGTATATATATAAATATTAAACATTTTTATTATTTGGGCTTATAAGTGATATATATATAATTGGGCTTAGATTTATTATGGACTTGGGCTTATAAGTGATATATATAATTGGGCTAAAACGGGTGTTGACTGGGTGTTAACCGGGGGTTGACCGGAGGTTGACCGGGGGTTGACCGGGGTTGACTGAAAGTTGACCGGGGACGGGGCCGGGGCCGGGGATTATTTATATAAACCGGGGCCGGGGCCGGGGATTGCAAACCCCGCCCCATCCCCGCCCCGTTGCCATCCCTATCGGGCATCAACCTTATGGGTGAATTTAGATTTCCAGTTTCGTAACGGAAAGTTCTGATGTAAGATAAAAATAAAATCAAAGTCGATCTTAAAAACAATTAAAAAATCCCTTACGATGTACTTATGAGTTAAACTACTCATTAATCGAACTTACGGTTTTTGGAAGTACCAGTTTTTAACATTTTATATATATGCTGACAATATTAGAGCAGATGAGGTTAGATGAGGTTGGAGTAGTGGATGCTGGAAGAGAGTGAGGGCCGTTTAACGAACACTTACCTTACTAAGTGCTTACCAGTTCAATTACTTTACCGAGTGAACTTAACAATGACCGAAAATCTTACTCGGTAAGAGGAAAGACAATGATCAAGAGTCTTAACCAGTAAGCGTTTACCCAGTTATAAACACTTACCATCTCCATTTTGATGGTAAAAAATGTTACTATATAAGGTAAATGAGAGTGATGACTTTTGCTAGTGAGCACTTAATTTATATTCTCATACAACCTTTATCTCCCATATACCAAATACACAATCAAATAAATTTTCTGTTAAATTTTATTCAGATGTTTAATTTCCTGTAAGATATGATATCAGAGAGAATGATTGTTTGAGAAGGAAAGTTATTATGAGAAACGTAAAAAGATATTCGAACCCTTGATCATTTTTAATTTCATGCTCATCCATTAATTAAGTAAGTTTTAGAAGAGAATTGATCGGTATATCTTGATGCACCTCATTAATATTTAACATTTAATCAAAATAAATTAAAGGGTCGAGATTTATTCTTACACTTCTCGTTCTACTATTTACGGATCATATACCATGTTATTATAAATTATCATCAATTTATATATAATAAATTAATGACGTGTTTGAGGTGTAAGAGTTTTGGTGATTTGTATAAACACGTGTAGCTTCAATATATACCTGGATAACCACCGTTGATAAAATTGAGGTGACGTTTCACTAACAAACCATTTATTCAACAACAATAGTTATCGAAACCAGTTTCATTTCAAACTAAATTAGAAGCGTATTTTGCAATATAGCGAGATATATCGTGATTTTAATATTTTATTATATTTTTTATCTCAATCGATGTTATAATATGATTTTATGTGATTTTAAAAAAACAATAGTTTTTAATTTTGAATAAAATACATGTTTAAAAATATCATAAAGATTTGATAAAAATATATCGATATTAGTATCAAATTAACTATTTGAAATTCCTCATTTTTTGTGTGATTTTTTAATTCAATTTTTTTATAATTTATTATATGTATAATAAAGAAGCAATTTATATTTGATTTAATAATATAATTTTTTTATAAAGATAATAATTATTTATTTTGTTGAAACTCGATAATTATTTTAATTATATTTTAGATTTTTTATATTTTAAAATGAGATGTTCATCCCCTATTTGATTATGTTTATCTGCAGTTATTTATACGAATTCAAACATCGAGCTTTAATAAGTTGTACTTATGCATAATTACTATTTTAAGTAATATGCATCAATATACAGTACTTTATGCATAACAAAAATATATCGATATTCGTATCAAATTAACGATTTAAAATTCCTCATTTTTTGTGTAATTTTTTAATTCAAATTTTTATTATAATTTAATTTAGGTACAATAACGAAGTAATTTATATTTG
>NC_037528.1:46511181-46540230 GCF_001531365.2 Cynara cardunculus var. scolymus
TATATTTAAAATGAGATGTTTATCCTGTATTTGATTGTGTTTATCTGCATTTAGTTACACAAATTCAGATATGGAGCTTTAGTAAGTTGTACCTACGCAAAATTTACTTGTAATCTTGAGTTTTAAGTAATATGTATTAATAAACAGTACTTTACGCATAAAAAATGGTTTTTAAGAGTTTTTATCAAATGATTTATAATATAGAATATATTTTTTATATATACTTTAATTTAAGTTTAATAATAAAACAATTTATTTTTGGTTTAATATTATAAATTTTATGAAGATAATAATTAAGTATTATGTTAGAATTTAATGATTATAATAATTATATTTTAGTTTTTTTATATTTAAAATGATATGTTTATCCTGTATTTGATTGTGTTTATCTGCAGTTAGTTACACGAATTCAGATATGGGATGAAATCGGATAGGGATGAAATCGTTTAGGGATGAACGGGTTTAAGAGTTTTAAGAGTTTTAAGAGTTTTTAAGAGTTTTAAGAGTTTTAGCCAAATGTTTTATAAGATAGTATAGATATTTTTTCTTTAACATTTGGTCGTCTAATTTCAGTACAATCATTTGCTTTACATAAAATTTTGAGGTGTTTATAATTGCTTATAAAAACAACTTATTGACTTCTTTCGGTGTGACACCGGTAATAAACATTTTTGAATGTTTGGATAAATAACTTATACCGGTGCCAAACCGGTAATAAGAAGTTTTTGAAGAAGTTAAACTCTTCTGACTTATAATAAGTTGATAAGTGCTTTTTAGAGTCATCGAATTTGAACTTCCGTGACTATAAGAGAATTTTTATTTATCTATACTATATTATAAAACATTTGACAAAAACTCTTAAAAACCATTTTTTACGCATGGAGTACTGCATATTACTTAACATTCAAGATTACAAGTAAATTATGTATAAGTACAACTTATTAAAGCTTCATGTTTATATTCGTGTAAGTAACTGCGGATAAACATAATCAAATAGAGGATAAACATCTCATTTTGAAATATAAAAAATCTAAAATATAATTAGGATAATTATCGAGTTCTAATAAAATAATAAATTATTATCTTTATAAGAAAATTATCTTTACTATATTATAAAGGATTTGACAAAAACTCTTAAAAACAAAATTTTATGCGTAAAATACTGTTTATTAATGCATATTACTTAAAACTCAAGATTGCAAGTAGATTGTATGTAAGTACAACTTATTAAAGCTTCATATAGGGATGGCAACGGGGCGGGGATAGGGCGGGGTTTGCAATCCCCGGCCCCGGTTTATATATAGAGTCCCCGGCCCCGGCCCCGGTCAACTTTCGGTCAACCCCGGTCAACCCCCGGTCAACACCCGGTCAACACCCAAAGCCCAAATCCAAAAGGCCCAAACACAAAAGTCCCAAACACAAATAAGTAGTAACAGTCCATTTACCTAAAGCCCAAATAACTATTTTATTATTTATTAATATACCGGGTACGGGGCGGGTCGGGGGATACAATACCCGGCCGGCCCCAACCCCGGTTTGCCTCTACCGGGGATCCAAGGCCCCGGCTCCAGTACCCGTTTTAGCGGGGATTCCCCGTCCCCGTCCGGGTCGGGTGAACCGGGTTCCTCACCGGGTCGGGCCAAATCACCATCCCTAGCTTCATATATGAATTCGTGTAACTAACTGCAGATAAACATAATCAAGTACAAGATAAACATCTCATTTTAAATATAAAAAATCTAAAATATAATCAGGATAATCATTGAGTTTTAACAGAATACTTAATTATCATCTTTATAAAATATTATATCATTAAATAAAAAATAAATTATTTCGTTATTAAACTTAAATTAAATTATAATAAAAAAATAAGTCAAAGAAATTACATAAAAAATGAGAACTTTTAAATAGTTGATTTGATATTAACATTGATATATTTTTTTTCCAAATTTTTATGATATCTTCAAATTTGTATTTTATTCAAAAATAAAATCATTATTGCTTTCTTAAAAACACATAAAACCATATCATAATATCGACATAGACAAACAATAAAATAGAACATTAAAATCGAGATGTTTCTTACTGCATTGCACGAGTACTCTTATAGTATTATCAATCAAAATATAAATTATTTCGTTATTGAACCTAAATTAAATTACAATAAAAAAATTGAATTAAAAAATTACACAAAAAATATGAACTTTAAATAGTTAATTTGATACTAGTATCGATATATTTTTGTCAAAATTTTATGATATCTTCAAATTTATATTTTATTTAAAAATAAAAACATCATCGTTTTTTCAAAATCACATAACACCATACTACAACATTGACTGAGATAAAAAATAAAATGAAATATTAATATCAAGATGTATTTCGCGACATTGTGCGAGTACCCTTCTAGTACATATATAAACATACATATATTTATACATATGTCGTCTTAGGGCACGTTTTAAAAAATGTCGAAACCTATAACTCGTTAGACTTAAAGCTTAACTTTACCAACACGTCACACCTTACTTCGTTTAAAGCCTTAACTTTACCAACCGACCTCCAAATACCCCTTGATGATGAACCCCATACAATGGAGGACTGAATTGTTCATTTTTCAAAGTATAGGGGGTATTCCAGACATTATACATTCTCATCATATTCTTCTGGTAATTGCCAAAATTGAAATTGTTTTTCCTCTTTCTCTGTAAATTGCAAAACCTCAGCGCTGCAGACAATTTCTGGTTGGATTCTAATCTGTTCGTGGTTTGTAGCCGTTGAAATTGTGCTATTCAATTCGATCGTCTTCGCAATCGGTATGTTCTCTTTTATGATTTGTATCTGCTCTGTTATTTTATGGCCAATTTCCTACTCAATTATCGAACTGCATTTACGCTACAGTTCTTCTATTCAGTCGGAATATCGTATAGAAGCACTTTCATGTGTGTGCTGACTGATGTCTATTTGTGTGTGTATGTGTTTGGTAATGTGGGTTTATGCTTTATTTTGGACAGAGATGAATGGAGGGCACGGATACATCGAGTTAGGGCATGAGCACATTTAATTACAATAGAAAACCTCGAAAGACAAGAAATCAGGAACAACAATGGCGGATGAATCGCCGGTAGGAGAAGAGCCGCTCCAACCAACGACAACATTGTTTCCTGTCTTCAACCAAAAACCCTCAACACCGTCCGACCCAATAAATCTTCTTCAACTCTCCAAATCCGATGCACCTGATTGGCTCAGCAACACCAGCTTCACCGCCGACCTCTCAACCATCAACACCGTCGTATCCTCTCGCCACGACCATTGTAGTGAACCCGAAGAAGAAGAAGAACAAGAAGCAGCAGCAAAACAAGAAGAAAGGCGGCCGGGGGCTGGTTACGAGTTGGTGGACTCATCAGTATCGGATCAGGACCTTGACGAGAGTAGCCGGAGTAGCAACAAGAAGGAGAAACGGAAACGTAGAAAGAGGAAGAAGGGAGCGCACAGTGATCACGAATATGGACCTTCATCTAGGAAGCAGAACATTCAATCTTGGGCAAATAATGCGTCCAATTCATCTGCAAATAAAGAATATTACTTCGATTCTCGCGGTGATCGTGATAATTTGGCTTTTGGTTCTCTTTACAGGTGAAACTACTAATTCATTCTCAAAGTTTCAGGGTTCTGTAATTAGATAAATATGTGGCAACCACCCATCTTACTATCAAACTCATCATTTTGTTCTATTTGGGAGTGATAATGGTTATGAGTTGAGATAGTATTTAGCTCTTTACTGGGTGCTATAGATCCTTGAAAATCAAAATTCATACTGTTCTATAAATTCTTGCTATCTGTTTGAACCCTTTTCTGTAATTTTGGGATGAACTCTTGAAAATGGTTTGTGGTTATTGCAACTTGGAATAAGATATAGCCGGATGAAGCTGGATATAAGAAGGTAATTTTACTTGATCATCAATATCATTTTTTCTTGCAGAAACTTCTAACTGTGTCTCTAAATCTGATTATTTGACGCTAAATAATCAGATAATCATATTCACTTCTACCTAAATACTCAACTGCTTATTGCGACTTTACCTTAGACACACGCCCAAACACCCATTTTATGTTCTTGTGTATGGAAATCGTTTAACAGAAAGATAAAATGAGCTGCACTTTCACATTTGGGGTAAAAACTAACTTTCACATTTGGGGTAAAACTAGTACTTTTAGAAATTGAAATTGATATATTGTAAAAGACTAAGAGTTTTTTAATTGGAGGGGTTTTGGTGATGACTAATCATTAAAGAATTATACCATTCAAAAATCGAATTGCCCAGTACAGTTTATTGCAATGTATTCCTCCTAACCCTAGAATGAGATTGCTTGTATGATTTGTATTGCTGTATTTGATTTTGAAATGATTGTTCTGTTACTACAATGCAGAATGGATGTTGCGCGTTACAAATTATTTGACGGAAGCAAGTCTTCTGGGTTTAACTACGATGCATACCGATGTCAGAATATGAGGAATTTGGAGTTTGATAGGGATACCGATGTAAATGCATTAGAAAGCAAACTTAGGTCCGAAGGTCGTTACTGGTCTGCTAAGTATGCTGCATTGGAGCACCATAAGAACTTTAAGCGGTTTAGAATTGTTGCTCCTAAAGAATCAGCCTCAGAAATTGGTGCTGATTTCATACCATTGCCAGATGAGCCAACTTCTTCTGATGGTCAACAAAGAGATTCATCAGTAGTTGAGGAATCATGGGAAGATGAGGTGTTACGTAAGACAAAGGAGTTCAATAAAATGACTAGGGAGCAGCCATATAATGAAAAGATTTGGTTAGAATTTGCCAACTTCCAAGATAAGGTTGAAAGCAGGCAGCCACAAAGAGGTGCTCGTTTACAAACACTGGAGAAGAAGATCAGCATATTGGAGAAGGCAGCGGAGCTCAATCCCAATAATGAGGAATTGCTTCTAGCTCTTATGAATGCATATCAAAGAAGAGACAATAATGAGGTCTTGATTGGTAGATGGGAGAAGCTACTTACGCATCATTCAGGGAGTTACAAGCTGTGGAGGGAGTTTCTGCATCTTGTCGAGGGGGATTTTTCCAGATTCAAGGTTTCCGAAGTAAGGAAGATGTTTGCCAATGCGATACAGGCTTTGTCAGCTGAATGCAGCAAGCAGCATAGGCAGGTGCACATTTTTAGATGTTTATGCAATAGCTTCTTCATGAAATTGAAGTTGTGAAAAACTTCTTGCTTGTTTTGTTGAGGAAACTTCAAGCACAATTGATCATCTTTAATAACTCCTTGGTGCTAAAAAATGAACAACTCTTTTCATCTTTCTTGTTATTTTAAGATAAATAGTTCTGCCATTTCTGTAGGGGAAGGGTTTAACAAAATAGAAGCCTATTGGTTTAGGATGGATGGCTGCGGTGGTTTGAAAACAGGTCTAGTGTTGTGGTCTGCTGACATACATTGTTTTGGTTTTCTCAATAAAATTGCAGTTTGGTCTTTACTATTATAGTGGAATTTGGGAGGAAGATTTAACAATTCCCCAAGCTTTCGTTGTTTAAAGAAACAAAGTAGATCCTGTAATTCATACCTTAAGGGAACATTTGTGGCGTATTCTTGAAACCACGCATGAATGTACATGCATGCCTAATCAGGTACCCAATCATAAGATGGTAATACCAATCGATTGTTTCTTTTTGGTCATAACAAGGTGAATGGTTTTGCGGCATCAACTCATTTATATATCTCTCAATGATGATTGTTTGTTTCGTTATCTGATTGGGTCTTAATAGTTCAACTTGGCATTAAGTACATACCTATGAAGGGGCTGTTTCATAAAATATTGGAAGTGCAATGCTTGATTATCAATTTTCTTAAAGTCGTATCTGGATCTATTTCAATTTTTTGGAAACCAAAAGTAGTATGCAAAAAAGAAAAGTATTTCTGTATACATATAATACGGTATTACTACGACAACTGGTTGCCTGGAATTCAAACCTAGAACTAGTTCGATGGAGTATACATTTTTCTAGTTAAATCAGTTAGTCAGTAATAATCCTCCAATGCCATGCTTGAATTTTTTAGCAAGAAGGTTGAATACCCGGTTGATTTAATCCTTACTACACAATACACCATTTCATAATAGAAATAAATGATCTGTTTTAATGGAATGTTTTTCAAATCCAGAATGTTTTGTGGCCATTTTAGAAACTGATAATGTTTGTCTAGTTCAGTGATCTTGTTCAGTTCAGGGAAACCACAAATGTTCATGAATTTGATGACAATCTTGCTTTTACTGATAAAATAGTGTATTGCATCTTCTATAAATACAAGAAGCAAAACTTTGGCATTGAGAAACACCCCTCATTTCGTCTCTCTTTCTCCCTAATATGCTCTGCACAAACATCCCATGTTAAACGTTCAATTTTTAGGTGATACTTCTTACCTCAAATAATATGTTTATCCCACTGGAAAGGAGCTCTTGTGCTTTGGAAGGTTTGAAGAACTATTCTGGATGAGAAGTAGTTTGAGATGAATAATCATTGCTAACCTAGTTGATAGATTCAGCAGCAATCTGTACCGGTCAAGATAGTTTTGAGTGCTTATAGTTGAAAAGGTTGCATCATCGCTGTGCAGGATAAAGAAAAGCTAGATTCGATGAACTAATCTCATCCTCGGAGAACTTGGGCTCCTTGAAACAAAGGACACACGTCAACCAAATTTAATGAATTAAAACTGAAGTCCCCATTTCCCCGAAACTCGTATGTTACCGGATAAATGAAGTTGGAACTTAAGTATTTTTACTACAAATAAAATGAACGAACAACGGCATGGAGTGAACTGGCTAAAAAACTTGGGGCCTTGGATGTGGACTTTCTTTCATCTAAATCTAGGCATATCTTTTCTTCCCGTTACTTCTAATTGCTATTCTCTTCACTCTTGAGCATCTGAAAGATGGAAAATCTGGTGCGGTTTGTTGTTTCTTGGATGCTGCTAATTCTTAATTTTTTGGTCTGATTCTTGGCATGTATTGATGCAGGTTCTCCAGAATGTTAAATCCTCTGCTGACCCTCTTCTGGTCCAACAAGAACTTGGATTGGTTAATATATTTGTCAGTTTATGCCGGTTCGAGTGGCAGGCTGGCTATCAAGAATTGGGTACAGCTTTATTTCAGGCGGAGATAGAATACAGTTTGTTCTGCCCATCTTTACTTCTTTCTGAGCAGGGTAAACACAGACTATTTGAGTACTTCTGGAATAGTAATGGTGCAAGAATTGGAGAGTATGGAGCTCTTGGCTGGTCAACTTGGCTGGAAAAAGAGGAAGAACAACGTCAAAAGGTGATGATGAAGGAGTCTTCCACTACTGCAGATGAAGGGGGCTGGACAGGGTGGCATGAACCTAAAAGTGCAGGTGCTGCTGAACGTCAAGACAATGTATCTGTCGATGATGTGGGTATCGAAGGTTCTGATGATGAACCTAACACAGATGATATGGAACAGAAAGATGATACTGAGGCTCTGATGAAGTTGCTCGGTATCAATGCTGATACTGAAGCTAATGGTGAGGTCCAGGACGTTTCAACTTGGGTTAGATGGTCAGAAGAAGAGTTATCAAGAGACTCTGATCAATGGATGCCCGTTCGCCCAGAATCTGGTGCCTTTCTATTCTTTTGTCTACTTCAATTCTTAATGATAGTTGTGCTTTCTTAGCTGCTATCTTAGAATAAAGTTGTCCCGGGGGAAGTTGATGCTAGAGGCCAAGATTCGTTCAAAATGAGCGAGAGATCAATGCCCCAAGTTAATATAGGGTACTCCATATATCATGTTTCTCCCATAGGGAAACACGGGCGATTGGAGAGAAATTAATGTCGTAAGAAATGATCTTAACCTATGCTGTTACAGTGGTCAAATCTAAGATAGCGGTCAGAACCGTGATTCGATATAGCGGTTATTGCGAGGTGGTATAGCGGTCCACAAGTAGCGGTTCGTGTAATAATTGCAATTATATACAAATGTATGAATGTATACATAATATAATATATATTTTGAAGATGAACATAAAAACACACGAATAGAAGAGATGATGAGCAATCGATGTTGGAAGACAATGTTGTTTTGCAGAGAAGATGCAGATTAGTGGACTGGAATAGAAGAGATGAGAGAGGAATAGCGAGTTTACACACCAATATTGCAAATCAAAATCAGCCTCCTAGCTCGTAATCCCTTAACCAACTTCTCTAAACCCTTTAAAAGGCCAACTGGAAGCCCAACTCGTAATTGCGGTTTTCACACCGCTATTGCAATCAAAGTTGCAGCCCAATTGCGGTGATTAGCGCCCCTATTAGCGGAACTGCTATTTCTCACCGCTATTTCCCCTAGGACTGTTAACCGCTATAGCACCGCAATTAACAGCAAAGATCTTAACATTGTGGTACTATTTGGGGGATTAGAGATCATGCCTCAATTCAACAGGCACAGACCAAAAAAGTTCTGCCGCTTTGGAGATCTTGCCTAAATTGAAACAGGGTAAAAGCGGGCTTTTCTGCAAAGTTTCAAAGCAACATCGATCTTTACAAGAACCCTACTCTTCAAAAATTGCTTACCTATCCTAATTAGTTTGTGACATATCGTTTGTTGGGTGGGTCTTTTGCAGCAGTTGAAGGATTTTCAATTTTCTGATTTGATTTGTGACAAGCTTTAGTTGTTACTATGCAGCTGTTACATATCGCTTACATAAATAAAGTTATACATTCCTTTTCTGTTATCAGCATTATAGTTGGTGGATTTTTGATTGAAAAAATCTGGGAATTCACTTACAGATGGACTCACAGATAAAGAAGGTGATGAACAACTTCTGAGAGCAGTATTATTTGAGGATGTCAGTGAGTACTTGTTCTCAATAACTACAGATGAAGTCCGTTTATCATTGGTGTACCAGTTCATTGATTTCTTTGGCGGAAGAATTCCTCAATGGTGAGTTTCTTAATTTCTTACTTCAGTCAGCTGTTTCCGTGTGTGTTTTGATTGCACTTATTCACCATCTGAGGGTTTGTTATTACTAATGCCAATTAAATTTTCTAACAAAATTCTGTTTCTTCTTTCTTTGTTTATGTTTTACCCTCCCTTCAATATATGTTTACTGCATTTGTTTCAGACAGATGTTTAGTTGGTTTTCTGCATAGTAGAAGAAGTTGGGTTTTATCAAAAGCTAAGCTATATGATCAATTTGCACTGGGTTGTTCTCTCTCACTGTCGACTGCAAAGTAAAATCAATGGTCTACTTAGAGAAGAGAGAGAAGGAATAGAAGTAGAACACGTGTGAAGACAACCTCGAGGAAGAAGCATATACAGATCTAGTGATTACTTGTCCCATCAAATATTACAATAGAACTTAAGACCTGTGTAACTTTCCATGTTATGTAAAGTGAACTCATACTTCCCAGTTCTCTCTTAGCGTTCTTCTCTTTGTAGTGCTTCGAATCACTTACTTTGCAAGTTCAAATAGCTTCATGGTTTCAATGGAACCGGGTTTTCTGGATCTGCTTTTTACTATGTATATTAACGTGCATTTGAATTCCTAATGGAAGTTGTGAATAAAACAGCTTCTAATTTTAAATTTCTAATAGACCTTAGGTAACTTCAATGTGGTGGTGCCCTTAGAACTGACAGCCACCCATTCCATCCCCTCTTTAGTTACCAGTCGATTGAAAGATGCTTACCAGAAAAAAAGTTAGAAAGGAGTTTCTTCGTGTAGGTGGAAGTAGGGGAAGGGGCCAGATTTTGGTGGTATACATGACAATCTAGATTTTGCTACAAGCTTACAAAGTGTTGATTGCTAACATTGAATCATAATGAAAAGCGAGACATTTAGGAATTTTCTAGTCAAAAGGATAAAGTGTGGATGTGGGCAACTCAAATAGCTTTGCCCCTTATGAAGAGGTCGGTTTTGATGGACTCATGCAAAAATGTAGGTCCATTTTGCACCATGTCTGCATATCACTTGTGGCTAACCAAAGAAAATAACTGTTCATTCTCTGTAGGTCTTCAACCAACAGTCCAAGTTGCACTGAGGGAACACTTATGATGGAGTCACTGCCAGATTCTATGTTGGATGACTTGAGAAAAGTTCAGGAGATGTTGAGAAAAACAGATGGCTGTCAGAGCAGTAACATCATAGAAGATATTCTGAGCAGTTCCGATAACATAAATATGAGGAGTGAGATGATGAAGTTTGTTCGAAATGTTGCCTTACAATGTTTAAATGCATTTCCACATGATCACATTTTAAAAGAAGTTGCACTTGTTGCTGAAGAGCTATCAAATACAAGGATGAACTCTTGTAGCTCTGCAATCACACCGTGTCGGACATTGGCGAAGAATCTCATAAAAAGCAACCGTCAGGTATGCAATATTTGGTCTCAATATCAAAGTGGTACTAAAGACTCCCCTATTTTCATTTCGAGATATTATATTGCTATCTTTAACTGTTATACTAATAAATAGTAAAATGTAAACTTTTTGAATAAAGTGATCGCTCTTGTTTGATTAATTTTAGTGGGAAAACAACTTTTCTGCTGCAACCTCTTTGCTTTTTTAACACAGTTTTCTGAACTGAGGATTCTTTTTTCTTTGTGATATCATTCTATTTAGTTATCTGTTCATGTTTTGCAAAGATTGTAATCTTTTGTTGACTATGTAGACAGCTACAACATTATGGTTAGATCCGTCGGATTACCTAACCTTTTCATTGCAATCTCAAATCTATGATTTGCTTCTGTTCTGCCTGTTCTTTCAGAATGTGCTGCTTCATGAATTGCATGCCTGTTTGAGCAACTTGTACCTTGGTTGCTGATGCTGGTTTTATTTCGAGCCTAAATCAGTTTTTGCATGAATACTGCTCCCTCATATAATTCCTGATTCAAGACGGTGTATATTGCTGGCTGTTTTTACAACTCTGTTCTACTTCTGATTAAATATGCTTTGCTGTTAAAAACTTTAAATCACTTTGTTGGTGAAAACTTTAGAGGGCTTTTTTTCTGAACACTTGCAAGCTATTTCACCAAGTATTTGTAATCAATTATGGAGGATACAATTCCCAATCAGATTGCAATCTTCCAATCCTAACTCTTTTAATCTGAACTGAAACTGTGTTACCTAAAATCAAACTTCTTCTGTATCATTTCATTTATTTTGAGATTTGAGTAAAAAGGAAATTCCCGTTATAAGTTATAAAGAGATGATAAAATATAAGGCCTGGTCCAGCTCTATACCAAGGCAACACTACCGACATTATTTACATGGCAAGATGTTTTTTTTTTAAATATTTCTGATATTAGATATGTAATGTAGTTGTGTTTCCTTTCGAATTCCAAGAAACTTCGTATTCAAATCTCTCTCTTGTAAACTCAGTCTATACTTGACTTTGCTGGGACAGGATGTACATCTATGTGGCGTTTATGCGAGAAGGGAGGCTGCATTTGGGAACGTAGAATATGCAAGAAAGGCATTCGACATGGCATTGTTATCTATTGAAGGGCTTCCTTGGGTAAGATGATCTTTAGAACGCTATCTTGATAACTTCTGTTTGTGTTTCATACAATATCTGTAGTTAAGTGTATGTAGCTTCAAATATACTCCCTATTGTCATCAAAACTACAATAGTAGACCCTAAAGGCATATTAGTATAAGTTTGGAAGCATATGAAAATTAAAAACATGTCTAAAGTACCCTTTCGTTGTGACAAATGTTTTTTGGTTTGGTTGGGGGGTGGGGGGGGGGGGTTGGAGGTTGCATCTCTTTACTTTTCTATTAAGGTAATCATCGTGGACCAGATTTATAATCACAAATACTTTTATAATGGAAGTAATTTGGAAGCAGGTATTTTAGCTTATAAATTTGCCTGAAAAGGAAATATTGCAATTAATATGAGACATCAAATGGAAGTTGTCAAATTTTCATGCGACAGAGTGAGTACTTATGTAGAGTACTGAGTACTGACAAGGTGGTTCTGTTGTCCCTTGATAGAATTACTTGAGAAGGATAGGAAAGGTTCCTTACAAGTTGAGAAGCGTCTATTTAGCAAACACAATTTTAGAAAAGTTAGAAATCCCAGGTTGGTTTTTTGAAAAAAAATTCAATTGTTATTTGTTAATCGACGACGTGGAGGAGATTTAAGATGGCCAGTTAAGTGGCTGTAACTAGTCGAAGCGGTGGGGCGGCCGCTTAAGCACCCTTATGTGATGATTTATCAAACACATCGGTTTGGATAGTGGTTTCAAAGCTTTTTGGTGGATGCCAATTCTTGAAGCGTGTAGTCGGCCAATGAGTAACTAATTTATTGAATTTCTTTTCCAAACAGGATGCTAAATCAAATGCGTCACTTTTATTTCTTTGGTATGCGGAAGTGGAGCTTGCAAGTAGTTATTCTGGCAGCTCAGAATCATTACCACGTGCATTGCACATTCTTTCTTGCTTGGGATGTGGGATAAAGTATAGTCCATATAAAAGTCAACCATCAAGTTTGCAACTACTGAGGGCACGCCAAGGATTCAAAGAACAAATAAGGATGATACAGACAACGTGGATACGTGGGACTATAGATGATAATTCTGTTGCTTCTGTTTGTTCTGCTGCTTTATTCGAAGAGCTGACTACTGGACGGGAAGCTAGTATGGAAGTTCTCAATCAGGCTCTTTCCACAGTGCTTCCAGGTGATTTGACCAACTTTTATATGTTTAATGATTTGCCTACATTATTCCTTCAATGCCCTTTGAAATACGTTTTCCTACTAAAGCAACAGCTATTATAGCCTCATCTGCAAAACAACATTCTTTTTTTATATATGTTTAGGAACTTGTTGTTTTGGTAAGTAGGAACTTAAAAAATGCTTTGTTCGCCATTATAGAGATGCTACCTGATCCGAGTATGCTACTTGCATAGTAGATCTAGCCATTATGCTCTACATGGAGATCGAAATAGTCGGCTACATGTATTCGTTGAATGCTTTACGGAATTCCTCAGGCTTTCTAGAGGCCTCTGATCTCTCCCTTAAGCATTCTCGCTCAATTTGGTATTTACAAAACAGAATCCCCTCCCAGAACCTAGACCTCCTATTTATACTAACAGCTACTGATGTAACAGAAACTAAAATATCTCTAACCTCCCAACTACAACTTGCTACCCATGAAGTTACCATATTGCCCCTTTCCTCAACTGATGTATTGTTAAAGACCCTCTCTTCGGTGTATACCGCATTACTAGCAAAGCATCTTTCCCACTTGAGAAAGGGCGAGATGCGCTCATCTCAACCTGGACGTAATCTTTCTAACATATTTTGAGCATTTGTATCACTGGAACAACGCATTTAAAGAAGTGGTGTCGTATAATTTGTCTTGATATTTTTTACGGAGATCTCTAAAAAAGCAACCTTAGAGAATTTTGAAGTCGTAGGATATGGGCCTATAATCTAAAGTTGTGGACAAGAGCCTGGATACCATGAAATAATTTGGGTCTCGAAAGATGTGACTATATCATTAATTAAAGCCAGAAGAAACAGATTACGTACCAAGGGGCAGAAAGCAAAAAACCCTAAATAGTAATAGTAAACATATATATGCATGTACGTATGCATGGATGTGTACTGCAGAAATGGATGCCCACAATAAGTAATTTGATTCTCTTTCTGCTGTTATTTTGTAATGAATATATGGTTTTTGGTAGGTATAGAGTTTTGCAATATCAAAGGTATGTACTTCTTTTGTAGTATTTATAGAAAGGTCAGTCAAGAAAACCAGTGATCTCTAACATGCCCAAAGTTGTCTGATTTGTGTAAGCTTTTGAACAAAGCTAACTAATGATGTGATTTTCTGTAAAAGCTACACATAGAAGTTATATTCTTTAATCCTTGTGTTTCCTACACGATTTTATATTTTGGTTTGTTAGTTGGTCTTTTGCTCTATACACTTTCGTCATATATACAATTATGCTTTTCGAGAACCTTCCTTTTCACTGTTTGAAATTCCATCTCAATTAACCATTTCAAAAGCTATATTAATCCATGGGGAATTTAACTTGTGAAAATAGCAAATAGGTCTTCAGTTTACATGATTAAAGTTAAGAAATCAGTTGTAACTTTTATTTGGTGATCTTTACCTCTTGATTGGGTTATCAAGTTGACATTGCCCATATGCAGGTGAATTTGTCTAGTCATGCTAACAATATATCTGTAAATGCAGAAAAAAGAAGTCAAATTCATCAACTTGAATTATTATTCAACTTTTATGTGCGCCTGCTCTGGAAGCATCGTTCTCAATCAGAACTAGCAAACGTTTGGAATTTTGTTGTGCAAGGGTTGCAGATATATCCATTCAGCCCTAAACTTCACAATGCAATTGTTCAAATTGGACATCTTCATACATCACCCAGTAAGCTGCGATGGATCATTGACGACTACTTAGACAAGTAAGATATATGTGTTGCCTCTTTATTTGACGATATATTTGTGATATATTTGGTCAATGTTTCTGCTTGTACGAGATTGTTATATAGCTAATTGTGTTTTTAGTGTGAACTTTTGCACTCAAATAGCAATTTCCTGTGACATGGTAACCCTGATTTTCAATATGATTGCACGTAGTGATGATGTGATATAGCATAGCTAAGAGGGCTTTAATATCCTTTCACTCCTTGGCGAAGTCCCCTTAATCTAAAGCTTTTGGGTTAGATTGTTCATCTGTTGTTTTTTTCAATTTCTGGGTTCATGTTCAGTGGCGGAAGACAAGCTTTCTTACCCAGGGGGCCAAACCTAACCCAACTTGTTATTCACAAATTTATAACTTTTTCACGTTGTACACATAGAGAAGTGTTGGTTAGAGGGATCAAGATTCATGTAACTTCGTCGGACCGTATCTTGCTAATTAATAGGATAAACATAACACTACAACAATTTTTTTATAAGACGCCTAAAGTGTTTTAAGTGTTCTAACAGAGTGCCTTTTAGGACTTATTTTATAGGAGCAAAAAATAAAGCGCTCTATATAAAAGTGTTAAAAGGAAGTTTATAGGACCCTTTTGGTCGTCGTAACAAGTTTTTAGGACCTTTTAAAATTAAAGTGTCGTATTACCTATTTTAGAGGACGCTTTTGGAAAAAGTGTCTTATAAACACCAATATCCTATAAAAAGATGGGTTTACAGGACACTTCTCAGAAGTGTCCTATAACTAGCTAAAAAGACACGTTTCAAAAAGGTCCTAAAAACTTGTTACGGTTGTTCATGTTCATCTGGGTTGAAGAAGAAGGGGATGAAGAAGGAAGAGGAAGGGTAAAGGACTATATTGCCCTCATGGACAGGGACCCAATTCGACATCTGTAATGTAACGTAAACCTCAATGACCACCGGTGTAATTAATGCTTTTGAGGGACCCAGTCTGTATTTTTGAACATAACAGAGGGACCAACAATGTAATTCACTCCATTCTCTATCTTACCTCGAAGCAAATAATCTGTTGAAACCTTGTGCCTTATGTTTAATACTAAATCTTGTTCTTCCACCACTTTTTCAGGAAACCATCTGTAACACTTTGTCTCTTTGCATTGTCATATGAGATTACTAGAGGAAGTTCCCATCATAGAGTACATAGAATCTTTGAAAGGGCATTGGCTGACAACATGTTGCGAAATTCTGTACTTCTCTGGCGTTTGTACATATCATATGAGATTCATGTAGCAAGTGACCTGTCTGCAGCAAGACGAATTTACTTCCGTGCTATCCACACATGCCCATGGTGAGATCTTGATCATTTATGACTGAAGCATCTTGTTTTTCCAATTAACTAGTCTTGTTTCAATATTCAAACAAGCTTTCCATTTGTCACAATTGGATGTATGCTATAACTTTTATGGGTAGAAGTCTAGGTCTGCATACATCCCACCCACCCTAGACCCCACCTCACGGTCGGATATACTAGGATTGTTTGGTTTGGATGTATGCTATAAAGTTCTGTGCTTAAATGACCTGAAACATCAAGTTGATGATGTTTTTGCCAATAATACATTCATATATCGTCTAAAATCTGTAAGTAGTTTGAAAATTAATTTTAAGATGAATGGAGTGAGTCAACGATCTGCCATGGAGTTAACAATAATAATGACTTGTTAGCAGCTGAAGAATTCCTGCATTTCCTAGACACTCAATAGACTTCCCGATTAGAAATCATATAAAGGTTTTTAGAAACTGGTTATTTGTAATCTGCCCATTGACAATTTTTGGCAGAATCCCTTGTGTTAGAATTTAGTAACTTTTTTGTCATTTTAGGTCATTTTACATTGTCATGTAGCTTATGAGTTAGTTTTTCACCAATTGTAACTAGCTTATCAGCTAGTTTATTAGCCAATAGCTAGTTTTTCGGTTAACACTTATCAACTAGTTTGCGGAACATAGTCTTGTACAAATGATTATATATTACATATAATATATATATATATACATATAATATATTATATATATATATATATGCTATAATGCACCATTAAACTAACCTTTGTTTACATTACATTTCCAGGTCAAAAAGGCTATGGCTTGATGGTTTCACTAAACTAAGCTCTGTGTTAACTGCAAAAGAGCTCTCAGATCTCTTGGAAGTTATGCGTGACAAAGAGCTCAATGTGAGGACTGATGTCTATGAGATCCTTTTGCAAGATGAGATGGATGTGTCATAATGTCAGATGTAGGGGGATTTTGTATATTTCACGTTATTGTGGCCTACTTTTGCTACGGTTCTACTTTCTTCAACTCCAATATACAGACTCAAGGAGAGGAGGATTGTATATCATGATTATATGTACAGAACATGTGCTCGTATGTGCCATTGTCATAGAAAGAAAACACCAGTAAGTTTCTCGTCTGCAGTCTTAAATTCTTTTATAATCTCGTGTTCCAAAAACGAAAACCCTTTTCCCCCCAATTATGTGGCTTACGGATGTGCTTTTTATTTGTTTTATTTCGCTTTTTACAGTGGTGCTTATTTGAAAGCTTATTGGCTACATAAGCTCAATGAAAAAAGGAACCTTTCTGCTTGTGTAGTTACAAGCAAGGTTTTTGAATGTGATTTTCTTGAAAAACCCTCACCCAATCCACTGTTGTGGATGCTCCAAGGTCTGCATAAATTTTACCTCTTAATAGTTCCATTAAGAGTCAATCTCTGAATCGTTAAGAGGTGAATCTTGTTTGGCAAAACAAAAGTCTGCCTCTTAATGGTTCTAAAACCCTCTGAATGATTTTGTATCTTGGGCCTCCCTTAACCATTAAGAGCCCTAATTTCATTGTAAACAATTACCAAACAATTATATTTCATTTTGCACTATATCATGAGAGCCTCTTAATCATTCTGATCACTTAATGATTCTGCACAAAACCATTCAGCAACTGTCAAATAGCCTCTTAACCTCCGGGACCCGTCTGAATATGAGATATCTATCAGCACGATAATCATAGATATTGTCTCTACTGTATATATATGATTCGAGTTCGATGCTCACAACTTCATTTTGCAACAGGGTGAAGACCGCAAAAATAAGCTTTTGTGGGGGGCAATGGTAACTGTTGTATTCATCATTCAATTGAAGGAAGTGCCTTAAAAGAGCTACCTCATAGAAGAGACTTTTGTGGACCTTTTTTACAAAACTGAAAAATGGTCTTCTACCTCCTTCCTTTTCATTTGAGTAGCTTTGCTTCTATCTCGAGAATAACTAGGTGTTGCATATATTGATAAAGACTTGGGGGCTGTTTACTGAACGGTTACTGACTTTTATCGAGTAACTGAACGGTTACCGACTTTTATCAAGTAGTTAGAACACTTATTGTCACTTACGAGGTAAGAGGCGCTTATCTGGTAAAAGATTGTGGTTTTTACCAACAATTTACCGTGCCATTTTGCTAGCTAACCAAAATTCTTACTCGATAAGTAAGGGTGGTGATTTTTGCACCGTTAATGCTTTTACAGGGTAAGAGATTTGTATTATACTGTTTTGAGAATCTTACTTGGTAAGATAAGTGGAGGTGATGACTTCTACCTGGTAAATTTTTACCCGTTTGTATTGATAAACGGCCCCTTATAGCCTTTGGGTGGTTATACTGAAACACATAATGGGTTGAAGGTTTTATATAAAAATGTAAAGAAATACAAAAAGTGTATTTCCAGGCTTTTTTTTGAATTTTAAGGGTTTTTTACTAAACGCTTATTTGGTAAGTGCTTACCGAATAAATTTTCTTATCGGATGAACATGACAAGGACCAAGAATCTTACCGGGTAAGAGTGATGGGAAGGATGAAAAGTCTTACCCGGTAAGTGAAATTACGACTCTTATCCAAGTCAGCGCTTACCCGGTAAATTGTTGTATTCAATATGTTTTGATGTACTAAAATCTTACTCATCAAAATAAATTAGGGTTGACTCCTATAGGTAAGTGCTTACCCGGAAAGTGCTTACCTATAGGAGTTAACACTATAATACGATAAACATTAAACTTGCAACTATTACTCCTGCAACAAGAGATACAAAAACGTGATTGAATCAAAAACTAATTCCTAAATAGACGTGTTTTAAGTCATAAATGAACTACGATTTGGATGGGTTTTCAAGATGGTAGGGTTTTGAATCAGATGTCAAGAATGATGGTTTTGGAATTGGGCAGGAGAGGGAGAGCGAAAGAGGAACTTTTGTCGGACTACAACAATAGAACCTTATGGAGTTAGCTTAATCGGCAATAAGACTTGAAAGGTCGTTAGTTCACGTCCTGTAAGATCACAAGACTGTTTATCCAATAAACACTTACCGATAGGAATTAACACTTTCATTCAACTTACCAGTTAGATTCTAGTCCATTAAAAAGGCATTGTATGTAACATTCTTATTCGGGAACGCTTACCGGGTAAGACTCGTCAACCTTACTTACCGGATAAATTTTTTGGTGTTGTCATTGCTTTTATCAAGTAAGATTTTCAATCCTTGTTACGTTCACTGATAAAATAGTGACCCGTTAAACACTTGTCATGTAAACGTTCATTAAAATACCCCCTTAATCATTCAAAATCGAAAAGTTTGCCGTAGTAATATGAAAAAAATTAAAATTAATATATATATATATATATATATGTGTGTATATGTATATGGGGTTTACCCTAAATTACTCAGCCGACATACTTCATATTCTTTTTACCGTCTCTCCTTCGTCTTCCTTTTCACCCTTACCCCGTCTCCGTGACGCTGTTCTTTTTCCGATGTTCATATCCACTTACTTTTGAGGTGTTTTGATCGGCTTTACAACATACGAATTTATTCCATTGAAGATGTGGGAGCTACTGCTGTTTTCTTTTCACAAACCACGAAAAGATAAGCCTCCATGGCCCTGATTTTGCCTTCATTGTTGGAATACGTGGTCTCGGAATTATTGTTTCACATTATAACAAGGTGAATCTCTTTCCTTCAATTTATTTTTCAAATTTAGGTCCTTGATTTGCAGGAATGAAATGGATTTGGGGATTTAGAGTTCACATCCATTCCAATCCCATGTTAGATTGTCCGATTTCAAATCATAGGAATCTTGGATTTTGAAATCTCAAAAGGATGCTTTTGGTTTGAGTTCCAATCTAACTACTGTATTTGATGTTACAGCTTACATGTCACCACTAGTTCAAAATAAAAATACCAACTAGCATCGAAAACTTTGCATGAAATTCCCTTAAATGGAAAAAGCAGCCATTAGATATGGAAATCTTTACCATATGTAATACATAGCTCATATTCCTATGCCATTGTTGTTTTGAACTCAGGAACTATAGTATTTGGTTTACTATGCTGCACAAAGGACCCATATGTCTATATGGTTAAAAAGTTTGTCCAAACTTTGATTGCATTATTCAAGTCAATGACTCAAAGTTGCTAATGTTAAATCCAAGCCTGGACTTTTACTCAAACTTCAAATGCATGTTAGTGGTTAACTTAGCTCAGTTGCAGCAACAAGTGACAGCAAGATTCTACTGTCTGCCTGCCTTAGCTACATTCACACCTACACCAATAAGGGTCTTAGCCATTATGTGAACATAAAGCATAAAGAAAGAAAGGAAATAGCTTCGAAACATGTCTCTATTGAACAACCCAAAAATAGTGTAGGATAGAAGTATCGAAGCAAGCAAATACTGTGAAGCTCGAAATTAAATGCAAGAACTTCATTCGGGGTCATGTAAAGTGTAAGATGGATGAGCCTATTTCACTTCTTCCATATCAAAGTCTTATCTTGGGATGCCAGGGAATTGGTTGTTGAGTTCTAGAAATCTGCTTAGAGTTTGGTTGGATCATTGAAGCTATGATACTGAAGTGTTAGGGATGTGAATAAACTCCAACAATGCTACATGAAGTAAACTAAAGATGCATAGGATATATATAGCAGACGGTGACAAGAAAGCGTTATTTGAACTAAATACCCTCTGTGGTCATACCTATGTTTTCTACAACTTTCATGCTTCATTTTTACCAACCATATATTGAATTTGTGTTTTTTGCTTTGATTTATTTGGCAAAATTCCGAATCTAACAATTTGAGTAATTAAAGGTTGTACAAGATTTGTAATTTAAATATATTGTTTAACAATTTGAGTAATTGGATAGGAAATGGACCGACTTAGTTTAACAAGACGTTTACATAGGCAAAGGAGATAAGAGTCGTTTGAATGGTTTAACATAGTTGTCCATGTTGTTGTATTCTTTGTTGTGTCGCTTTAGATGATTATGGTTAAAAGACAAAGGGATGAACAACAAATTGGATACTCTTCTTCAAATGTCGATCGACCCTCAATATTGCATAGGTATATTTATGAGAGTGGCACTATGCCTATATCCCAAATTAGGATGATTCGAACATGTTTCAAAAAGTTGTGTGTCATGGTTGAAACATACAGAGGATTAAGAACAACTAGGTTTATGAATATTGAAGAACAAGTTGCCATGTTTATTCATTAATTGCTCACAGTGTTAAGAATCGGGTTATGATATGTCGTTTTCATTGCTTGGGAGAAACAATTAGTAGAGTTGTTGCTCGAGTTTGCAATGCCGTAATAAGGTTACATCAACGATTGCTTAAGAAACCTAAACCTGTTCAACTCTACTTATCAAAGATGGGAATGGTTTAAGGTATTTACACCTCTTTTAAAATTTACTTATTTGTAAATAAGGGGATGTTTGTTTTTAATAAAAAACCTCTTAATGCCCTCTTAAGTCTGAATCGGTCAGACATAAGAGGATTCAATGTGCTTGTTTTTTTTTCCAATCAAGAGCTTAAAAGCTCTTATTAGGTCTGAAATTTTAGCGAATCGGAAGCCTCTTATTACCTCTTATTTCAAATCGTCGCCTACCTAGATCTCTTTGCGCTCGACTTCTCTGGATTGACTCTTCTGTCTCGATCTCTCATTTCTCAACTGTCGATCCATATCAACTCTCGATCTCTCAAGCTCTCGATCTATCTACCAATTCTTTGATTTCTGCGTCTTCTTTGATTTCTGCGTCTTCTTTGATTTCTTGATTTAAGGTATTATGTTAAATGGGTTTGATTTTATTGAAGAATAAACAGGTATCCTGTTAAATGGGTTTGATTTTTGCGTCTTCTTTGATTTATGGATCATATTAGGATTTAAGTAATCTGTATACTTGTTCTTGAATGAGTTTGATTTCTGCGTCTTCAATCCTGTTACTACTAGTTATTTATGGGTTTAATTTCTGCACCAGTCCAGCTTTCGTTTATTTTATGGATCATATTAGTTATTTATAAAAACAGCTTTCGTTTATTTATGGGTTGGATTTCTGCGTCTTCAATCCTGTTACTACTAGTTATTTATGCGTATCCAATCCTGTTACTACTAGTTATTTATGCGTATCCAATCCTGTTACTACTAGTTATTTGTGCATAAAAGATGCTTTCATTTATTTTGTGATTTCAAACCCAACAACAGCAGCTACTTTATCTCAACAATAGCAACTTTAACCCAACAACAGCAGCTACTTTATCTCAAAAAAGACCTGCATTTTGATACTTGTAGTGTAACCTTTTTTGTGTTGTTTCTTGTAACTTTATGGGCAAATTTCAGATTATTCTGTTGGGCTGGTGGTTGTAAAGCATTTTTTCTTAAATATGATAAAAGTCCAACATAGTTAAACAGAAGCATCTATTGACAAAGCTAAATTGCAGCAGTAGCAGTAGCAGATAAACACAACAAACATGGTTTTTAATTGGTGGGCTGTTTGTTTTTAATAAAAAACATAGTTGCAGCAGTAGCAGTAGCAGATCAACATAGTTGCAAACATGAATAAAATATATTTTTTCTTAAATACATACCATCTATTGATAAAGCTTAAACATAAGTAGATCAACATAGTTACAAACACATTGAAGCTTTCATTTCCAGAATCAAAGTATCACACTCCAATTTAATTTCTTATATGTATATATGATGGTAACATTTGTTCTTAATTAGTCCAACAGCCAAGCACAACTTATAATTAACACACACACACACATCACACACTCCTCCTACCCTCACCTCAGACTCTGTATCTCCACCATTTTTAGATTTAGCACAAAACACTGCCATAGAAACAATGTATTACTTTTACCTTAGTTGCAGCAGTAGCAGTAGCAGTAGCATATTATGTTGACCTTTTTCCTTCCACACTTGGGATTGTGTTTTTTTCTTGATTAGTTGCTATTACCTTTTTTTGATTAGTTGCTATTACCTTTTCTTAATTAGTTGCTATTACCACAAGAACCAAACCCTCTACTTAAATGCATTTAAGATTTGAAGCTCACATTTACATGAACCAATCTTTATTAGGTGCACATATGTACCAAATGGTCTCACACAAAATTCATCACCATGTCGTATAAGAAAATCATAGTGATATATCAAACAAATAACAAGCATTTTATAAACACCATTTGCATGCGCGTACACAATTAGATATACGAACAGAGATGCCCATATAGATTCTTGATTTTATACTATCATTCGTGTAGTGTATCAACGTCCGAGACATTGATTCGTATGCAAAAATCGAGGCGCCAGCTTTCGATTTGGGAATAAGTCCATCAAAGGAAGCGGTCATTGCTTGTATTGATAGTTCGAAAGCAACAGGTGGACAAGAAAATGTGAGATCTGAAATTCCAAAAAGAGATCCGAAACTAAGTTTTAAACTACGATCACCGTACRTTACACGTGCGGTAACGTTCGAGGTGAGTAGTGACGAAAGGAAGTTGCAAGATTGGATATTACGAGGCGTAGGCGGGATTTTGTAAGTTAYATTGTCTACTATTTAAGTAATATTTTGGTCAAATATGTATTATTGTCATTTGGGATGGTACTACCTAACGAATTAAACATGTAGTGAGCCGGTTTTCATGACGACAAAAGGGAAAGCTATAACACGTCAAACAATGCAATCCCTTATATCTCAAAGCGTGGTTGGCTCAGAAATTATCGATGTGTGGTCAATGGTGCTTAACAGAGAGGAGAGGATGAGGAGCAATGAGTCTCCTAGGCGCTATTTTGTACCAACGGACATTTCGGTAACAGTATATTAATGAATGTCGATGTAACCGCCATATAAATAAATTGTAGTCTATAATCAACCGTATTCGTTTTTTTTTTTTTGCAGATGGATGCTATTATTAGGGATGAAGATTTGAATGCTAACCAGAGGTATGATAGATTCCGAAAGAACATCACATGTTGCATGAACAATGACATAAAATTGATCAGTATGCGTAACGTTGATCTGGTAAGTGTTTTTTCATTCGATCGAAACTATATGTATGATATTTAAGCATTAATTCAAATGGTATCAACCAGACACGGCTCTTCAAAAATGTAGGTATTCTTCCCGATAGTAGAACCATCGTTCTATTACGTTGTATTATTCGATCTCAAGCACCCATCAATAGCCATAATAGACAGCCAGACTTGTGATGGAAAGGTCGATGATATCTATGGCTCCAACACTGTAGGCTTGGTACAACAACTTTAAATTTTGTTTTTGTTATGATCATTATGGACATGTATTTACTTTGTCATGTATGCAGCAAGATATGATGATTATCCACCTACTAAAAGAGGGACATGGGGCGTGGAAAGTGTACGCTGAAATGGATCAGGACCATATAAAGACAAGGTGACAATTCCGCGAGAATACAGTTGACGCTGGTGTTATGTTAGTGCGGCACATGGAGACATTCTTTGGAGGAGATGTAGTGAAATGGGACTGTGGGTTGTATAAGGAGAGTACAAAACAGAAGAGACAGTTGAAGGATCTCAGAACCAAATACTGTTCGAAGATGTTACTAAACGATGAGAACATCCTTAAGACCTCTATCGTATATGATGTAGAAAGGTTCATTGCGATGGAGACATCGTACAATGCTAGGAAAAATCGTGGTGCACGACAGATGAGTCGGGGGAGGAAATAGATGTTTGCTTATTGTGTGGTKACACATTTATGTTAACTGGTTTTTTGTACCACTTGTTTTTTGGATATTTGTGGTAGCGTAACGTTTTCAGACATAAACGTATGTCATGTCTGTTCATACATTTTTCGTATTTGATCAATCAAATGTTTTTTGATGTTTAAATTTGCACCGGGTTGATATCAACAAATCTATATTGTGTTATCGTGACAATGCACATTGCCTGAAACTGTTTCACATTAAAAATTGTAGTATGACATTTATTAATCTGTTTGTAGTGTACACATTATCAGTTGAATGATTGTTGGGCATGAACAAAAACAAATGATAAACATGAATAAACATTAATTGGAACCTGTTTACATTGTGTACAACGAAAAGGTGCATATCATTTCATCTAATCTCACACACACACACATCTTAGTTGCATGGTTTTTCTTGCTGTGTAGTTTGGTTGTTATTACTAGCCTTTTTTTGTATAAACAGTGTAAGTGGTATTCTCACATAAGTTTAGTACATTTTCTGGACATCTGGAATAACTTGTTTGATCTAATCCAAGTAAATCAACAAGAAGATGTTACTAAACATGGTTAGCCATCAACGATAAATTGAACACTAAATCATAACTTCAAACACACAAATCAGAATAAATAATACAAACGAACAACATACAACTAATATACAAAATATATATATGCCATTGACTGATATAACAACCTAGATAATGTTAACCGCAATCTAGTTACTGTCAACCACTATCTACTTCGGCGTTTATTTTTGCAGCAAAATCAAAAGAATTAAAACCAAAAGACAACATTTTTATTATGAAGACCATCCGGATACAAGAAACGTCAACATATGAATCATATCCAACAATACAAAAACATGACAATATTGGATGAAGTTCACTATTGTTCACTAAAACACTTACCAAATAAGATATTGTCGGTAATTATGAACACCGCACTTACGACGTTTTTTATTACTCCGTATTGAAATAACAATTAGTGACTAAGACATCTATAGATTGTAATAAAATGAAAAGTAGACGATGTATGTCAATCATATGATAACATAAACCGAAATCGGAGCATTACAAACTGTAAGATTGACAACAACGAAACACCCCCAAAAGGATGATATTTCCGGTACTTCGACAACTGATTACTCTATCAATTCGGGGCAATTGCGTGAGTCATGGTCGGTACGTTGGCCACATGTCGCACATTTTCGACGGGCTTTCTTGCTTACAGACTGTATTTTTTCAGACACGCTTACCAACATCTTACCAGTACCACAACCCTTGTTCCTTATTCCAGATGGTGGTAGGATGTCCACATCATCGGGTATGGAAACACCAAGGTGATCTCTGTTCGCGTCCAACTTTTGTTGGGATGAGTCTTCATACGGTACTTCTTTCTCGATATCAACCATGAAATTGTCGAGATTCTGCTCCAATCTAGTCAGTATCGATTTATCATTCCGGGCGATGCTTATAATGTCGTCGACTTTGGAGTATACATCAATTATTGACTTATCCTTCTCCGCATCCACCTCACTGTATCGAATCTTAGCGGATTGTATCTGGACAGGGACCAAATTTTGTTTCCATCGACGTAAAACATATTGGTTCGGAATACTTTCAACTTCATCGTTTATTAGAACCTTAAATGCATGACGACACAGATAACCGTTATGCGTGAATAGATTGCACTCGCATTCGACCGTGTTGGCTGTGTAGTTTCGGGAGACCTAAAATAGTTACGTTAGTTTCCGAATAAACAACAGTATATATAAACCAACGAATTTAAAAGACATTAATATCCATGAAAAGGAATATTGTACCAGATACGTGGTGTTGACAGACGATTTCTTTTTCGTGTGTCTTATAATGAACATTTTGAGATCACCCCGACATTCGCCAGTCTCTATACTACAAAACCATACAGCCTTCTTTATTTCCTTTTGGATGTCAAAGAACACATTTCGACTATATACCCTTGATGCTTGACTTTCTAAGCTCAATGGAGTAAACAACTTTGAATATGTTGTCCTTGTTATTGTTTCATGCACAGCTTGCTTGTACCTTTGTTTCTCTATAGCAATGTCATAATTATTATGGAACTGAACCAAATCAAACCACTATGATTTGTATATGTTAATATACGAATTCGAACTCTCGGATCTTGATGTCGTTTTCATAAGACCAAACATCGGTGTGTCCTTATAAAACGCCGGAATCCATGATGCGCGTATTTCATATATTTCTGTGAACCACGGATCACGACCTAAATTGTATTGCTCGATCATCTCTTGCCACTTGGTCTCGAATTCCGATGGGCCAATATTAATGTTCCACACGAGCTTGTTTATAACCTTATTGAACAGAGGATCTTGATTTAAGGCGACACTGATCTGCGGACGTATCAATCACAATATGAACCTATGAAAAGTGACGTTTACTTATGAAATAGAGTTGTTTATTAAAGAGTAATTACCTTAGAAGGCACTTTCTTCATGATGTGCCACATACATAGTCGGTGCTTAGCTTCCGTAAACACCAACGGGACGGCTTGCTTCATCGCCGAACACTGMTCCGTAATCACAAAAACTGGTTGCTTCTCATGGCATTTTAGGAAAGCTCTTAGAACCCATGTAAAGTTTTCAATTGTCTCACCACTTATYAACGCCGATCCGACAACAACCGAAGCTTTGTGATTGTCAACCGCCAAAAAGGGAACAAAAATCATCGCATGCCTATTAGGTAAAATAAAATATTAAAAAAAAGTGACGAGTACCATACATAAAAAAAAAACAGATTCAACTTGAAAATCTTACTTGTTGGTGCGAAATGTCCCGTCAAACGAAATTACATCCCCAAATTCTTTGTAGTTAACTCTAGCGACCTCATCTGCGCAGAAAATGGCACCCAACTCTTGATCATTGCACTTGTACTCGAAAAAATAACCGGGAACAATATCTCGCCTATTGGATAGTTTATTGATCAACATTTTTGCATCCTTTTTCCCAACACACGCAACTGCATCTCTCTTGAAATTCTTAAAGTCGATCTCAGAACATCGATTGTGCTCAAACCCACCATTTAATGCAGTTTGTATACGGTGAGCCCTAATCGCACCAATTTTGTAGCTCGAGCTATTCAGGACATTTTTGTAATCCGTATACCTCATTTGTCTATTTTTTTCTTGAGAAACGTCGATCGTTAGTATTGAATAGCGCATGATTATGTGCCTCGACAAACTCATATATCTCGTAACCGGATTTATCATTTTTCAAATGGATTTTTATGCATGCTAAACATCCACACCGTTTAAGGTTCGTGTTACGATATCTCCTTTCACCAGACTGCATATCCATGGAATCAAAAAACTTTTTGTTTGGTGTTCCCTCCCTATTACATACAAACCATCTTGTTTGTATGTCTCCATTCTTGTTTGTTTTTTTGGCGTGCAGCCGAACATCAAATCCAACATTGTCCGCGTATGCCCGATACATCTTCTCCGCTTCATTTATAGTTAAGAAGTGTGAGTTGATCTTTGGTTTAAGCTCGTCATCAACCTTGGGGGATAAAAAACTGATTTCCTTGAGAACACTCCTCGACGGCGTACTCCGGTTCATGTTCTGATATTGCAAGAATAAGAACACCTTGTTGATAAAATCATATATTGTAGCATCACTGAACAGTGTGCACCTTTTCGTTCAATGACCGAAATATGAACATGGGAACACACCAACAAATGAACGAACTAACCACACAAACACACATATGTGAACAATTGGACGTTGATGATGATTATCGTAAAATAGCAGGCTAACATGTTAACATGTACATACTCTAATGTCATGAATTTTTTTGGAATGATGTTATTGTATGACGTATATAAACACGCTAAGAGATGCTATTAGCCACCCATTAATATGAACAATTGCAAACATCTGGAACACACCATGAAAAAACACAAATTAAAAATTTTAATGTAAATTTTTCAAAAAGAAGACCATGAACGAATGGTAAACATGAACATGAACCATATGTATATGTACATATATGAACATGAACAGGAACCGTATGTTGACATTACCAAATGAACAAGAGCCATGTATAAAAACWTGTATRTTGACATTACCAAAAATGAACGAATGATGAACATGAACGAATGATGACYATGAACATGAAYGTATGTATATGTATGACGTATATAAACACGTAGTTAACGATTTTTATACGTTAGTTGAAAATGCACCATGGTGATAGAATATCAAATAAATAGTATGAGATGAACATTAAAAAACACACGACATCGTAATGAACATTATTTCGATCAATATGAATCTAAAAAATAAATAAAAAAAACTATTACCAAGACATTCGGTTTGGTTGATTTCATGACTTCCCGACCTCAAAATCGGATTGTCTTTATAAACCATTGTAATCTCCGCGTTGTTGTCGATTTCTTTTCCTTTGCGTGAACAAGATATGAACATAAATGAATTTTATAATTAGTTGACCACTC
>NC_037528.1:46540950-46541472 GCF_001531365.2 Cynara cardunculus var. scolymus
AAACCATTGTAATCTCCGCGTTGTTGTCGATTTCTTTTCCTTTGCGTGAACAAGATATGAACATAAATGAATTTTATAATTAGTTGACCACTCGTGGTTAACGATTTTTATACGTGAGATGAAAATGCACCATGGTGATAGAATATCATAGAAATAATATGAGATGAACAATAAAAAACACAACACATCGACAACAACATGCTTTCGATCAATATGAATATAAAAAAAAATAAAAATCTATTACCAAGACGTTCGGTTTGGTTGATTTCATGACTTCCCGACCCCGAACTCGGATTGTCTTCATAAAMCTTTGTAATCTCCGCGTTGTTATCAATTTCTTTTCCTTTACGTTTATCCATATTAGCTTGATCGACGCCGAATATCATTACTACCGTGTTTCTTATTCGATTTAAAATTCATACAAAAATGAACATGAAATATAAATACTAAAAACAAAGATATTAATTAAATGAATGATGATTTTTGGGGATATGATTTTTTCCTACAATAATGAACATGTAA
>NC_037528.1:46541572-46545370 GCF_001531365.2 Cynara cardunculus var. scolymus
CAATATCTTTTCTTATATTTTGCTAATCTTTGTGTGTATCTAAAGGTTGTTTAGATAGGTTTCTCTCAACTTATCTTTCCACAAACAATCTTGTAAAATCTGTATTGATCTTCTTTATCAATATATATTTTAAATTTGAAAATTGTGTTTGTATTCATCCTCCCCCCCCTTCTACAAACTGTTTAGTATTCTTGTAGACCCTTTTGGGACCAACAGAAACCATATTGGGTTTGTCCTTTCATTCCCCGAGCCATGCTCACCCATATTGTAGAGCATCTCGAATTGTGGTTCTGAAGTTCTTTAAAGCACCATGTCTTGCCATTAAGTTGGAAGAGTTCATTATTTTTGGACATTAAAGTTGTTAGAAGGGTATGTGCTTTGTGTTCATTATATGTTCAGGCTATACAAACATGTGTATTCTTGAAACACAAAAGCACATGTGTTGGATCTTTTAATGAAGTTGGCCATGAACAAATTGATACATAATCTTAGAAGAGTTATATGTTGTTTGGACATTAAAGTTGTTAGAAGACTCTAAGGTAAGTGTTGTGTTCCACTTAATGTTCAAGTTATACTCGCATACATACACACACATATACGCATGTGTATACTAACATACTATGGGTGCGTTTGGTGTTCAAACAAGACAGAACATATGTTCAACATTAGGTAAGACAGAATCACACAAAATAGAACAAGTAAAATGACCAATTTACCCCTAATGAGTTGTCCTAGCCTATTATGGGGTACGGATGGAACATGCCTGTTCCATGGGGGTGGGGTGAAACATTTGTCGTATAAGTTGACTTTTAGTAATCTTTAGATTAGTGTTTACATTTTACATTGTTATCTATACTTTTTAATATATTTTATAAATGTTTTTATTCAATAAAGAAAGGAGAAATTATATTAAACACACAACATTTAATAAATATTAAAACAATAAAATAGACAGTAATAAAATTACATTTATCGACATTTTCTTCTTCTCAAAATCTTTGCCAAATCTCGTCAACTAAATCTGGTCATAAACAATGATTCTTTGACTTATTACGTAGTTGTATGTGATTTTGGAGATAGTTTCCGTACTCAGGAAGTATGTTACGAGAGATTTAAGGCATAGTTATATTAAAATTAAATAATCGTCTATATCATCAAATTGACGAAGATAGACATGACGTTCGTCTTCGATGATCATGTTACACATGATTGTACATGTTCTCATTATTTCTCTAATTATCTCTTTGCAGTTTGCACCATGTACGAAATTACCCACAAATAATAGCGAAAGATGATCTGAGTACCCTAAACGCTCTCTACATCTTTTCTAGCAGCCGCTTGCTTCTTCGCAAATAGTCAACATTTTGGTGGTTGGGGTAATGGAATTGACTTGCTTCTTTCCTAACAGTCGATATTGTTTAAGGTACCTAGAAGACCAGAAAATGCATGCCATATCCACAGATCCTGTGAAGCGACAACTTATAAAATAATACGTTAAGTTTATATTTTTATTATGAAAATTATTTTATTTTATTGTAACATAAACTGTATTTTGCATTATTCATACATTTTTTATAAACACACGTCATAAAACATAAAAAAAACATGATGTGACAAAACAATTTCTTATTAAGAAAGTATACCCTACAGTTTCTAATACTATTCACTGTCACATCAGTAAAAAGTACTGATTTGACATTAACAATTACCAAAAACAAATTTTTCTATTAGAAAATCATACTCATAACAAACACACAGATTCTTAAATAGGAATCCTACCTGACAAATTAGAAAACCATTAGATATCCTTTAGAAATCACTGTAAGTAGCGAACTTCTGAGTTTTAATGTTCTATCTTTTTATTGGATAATATGAATCAAAATACAACAAAATTTTGTTTTATTACTGTACAGTATAGCAAATATTTTTCCCCCCGATCAATGTAACAATTTGAAAATTTTATATTTTGTCTCCACTTATCTCTGATAACCTATTGATCTTATAACATTTGATACGGTGAATATTTTTTTATAAAATATTTTACGATAAAGTTACAGAGAAGTGGACAATAAAACTTGACATTTATGTTATCAGATATAAAATAAACAGACATCAAAATAAATAAAAAATAAAGAAAATTTTGAAAATTAAATTGGAAAATTTAAGATTTTTGCGTAGTCAATTTGATTAACTTTACTTCTACACATATACCCACAAATATATATTCTTTTATATAAATACGAAAATGATCCTCGCATAATGTAGCGAAATTAAATCTCGATTTTAATGTTTAATTTTTATTTTTGTCTTTATCGATATATATGATTTTATATGGTTTTGATAAAGTGATAATTTTTTATTTTTGAATGAAATATAAATTTGAAAATAGCATAAAAATTTAAAAAAATAAATAAATCGATATTAGTATCAAATTAATTATTTAATAGTTCTCGTTTTTTTTTTGTGTAACTTTTTTAATTCAATTTTTTTATTATAAGAAATTTAGATCTAATAACAAAGTAATTTATTTTTGGTTTAATAATATAATTTTTTTATAAAGATAATAATTAAACATTCTGTTAAAATTCAATGATTATCTTAATTATATTTTAGATATTTTATATTTAAAATGGATGTTTATCCTGCATTTTATTATGTTTATCTGCAGTTAGTTACACGAATTTAAAATGAAACTTTAATAAGTTATAATTACTCACAATTTACTTGTAATATTGAATTTTAAGTAATATGCATCAATAAACAGTATTTCATATATAAAAAATTATTTTTAAGAGTTCTCGTCAAATGTTTTATAATATAGTATTGATAAATATAACAGACTAATTTATATATCTATTAAAATCAAATAACAATAAATTATATAATATAATATTGTCTATTTCAACAACAAATAAAAAGAATGTATAATATTTTGGTGCTCGATTTCGATCCCCGATATCCATAATTTCGTATCGATAGACGAGCACCTAAATATAAATACATGAATTTATATCTATCTTAATAATTAATTTTATTGCTATTTAAAAAATAATTGGAAGTGTACTTGCATACTGCAACAAGATATATCTAAGTATTAGTGTTTCGTTTTATTCCGTCTCTCAAGTTTTAATACGGTTTTTTTGTGCTTTTGAGAAAGAGATAGAGAAAAGTCTAAAAAAACCTAATGGACTTTAGTGTTTAGAATGATTAAGTTCTTGAACAATTTTTTGGAACAAATAATTCATTGGACATTTCAAAACATGTTCAATAACTTCTTAGACAATTTAAAACATGTTAAATAACTCATTGGATAATTTTTGGAACAAATAAGTCATTGGACAATCCAAAACATGTTAAATAACTCCTTAGACTTTTCTAAAACCTGTTGAATACATTCTTATGACTTGTACAACTAGTTAAAGTGATAAAATAGTGAAAAAAAGTCCGAAAAAACCCACAATGAAAATTCATATTTTGAACGATTAAATCCCTAAATATTTTTTTGAACCAAAAAATATTTAGATCTATAAAATTAAACAAATATAACAAAAAACACTTATATTTACAAAAAAATAATTACATTTAAAAAAGATTTTTGATAAAATTTATTTTAATTAAAATTAAAATATATTTTGTCAGTGATTTTTCAAACAAAATAAAAAAATTTAAAAAAAATTATTATTAAATTTATTTTAATTAAAAATAAAATATATCATGTATATGATTTTTCTAAATTAAAAAAAAAAAGAGATAAAAAATTAATTACTTATTAAATTTATTTTAATTAAAAATAATATA
>NC_037528.1:46546007-46580142 GCF_001531365.2 Cynara cardunculus var. scolymus
GACTTATTTGTTTCAAAAAATTGTCCAAGGAGTTATTTAACATGTTTTGGAATGTCCAAGGACTTATTTGTTTCAAAAAATTGTTCAAAGACTTAATTAATCCAAACATTAAAGTCCATTGGGTTTTTTTAGATATCATAAAATTTCAAAAATAAAATTTTAAAAATAAATATATCAATATTAGTATCAAATTAACCATTGAAGATATCATAAAATTTTAAAAATAAATATATCAATATTAGTATCAAATTAACTATTTAAAAGTTTTGTTTTTTTGTAATTTCTTTAATTCAATTTTTTATTATAATTTAATTTAAATTTAGTAACGAAGTAATTTATTTTTTATTTAATAATATAATTTTTTATAAGAATAATGATTAAGTATTCGGTTAAAACTCAATAATTATCTTAATTTTATTTTAGATTTTTTATATTTAAAATGAGATGTCTATCCGGTATTTGATTATGTTTATCTGCAGTTAGTTATACGAATTCTAAAATGAAGCTTTAATAAGTTGTATTTACGTACAATTTATTTGTAATCTTAGATTTTAGGTAATATATATTAATACACAATACTTCATGCATAAAAAATGATTTTTAAGAATTTTTGTCAAATATTTTATGATATAACATAGATTAATCATAAAAACAGAAAATCAAAAATCACAATAAAAAAAATTCGTATTATAAGCCCAGTTGCAGCCCTAGAAGGCTAGAACTAGAATAGAAGTACGCATTTGGGCTGTGCTAGCCCAATCTCGGTCTTCTCTTCCCGAACCTAGCCTCACCAAGGTTCACCTGAGCTCGGCCGACCAGCAGATTCACACAGCCGATGTATTCCGTGCTTCACGGCTGCTATAATGGTTTCTGTTTGGTCTTAAAAGTTCTGATGAGGGTTTGACGTCTGTGATGATTGGTTCAATGGGTCGGATTTCTTCATTGCCGCATATCACTCACCGTTTGTTATCGTTTTAGATGCGGAAGGGATGGTAGACTCAATGGTCAGATGATCTATTTGTTGATTGTAGGTTAAAGATACGTGAGAGTCATTGCGATTTCTTCGGTTGCTCCATTGGCAGATTAGGAACAATGCCATTGAGGTGGTCGAATCATTCCCCAAGAACTCATATTTTCCCAATCTGTTTGTTTAGATTCTATAGGTTACAATGGGCTTCCAAATTTTCATCGATCTCAAAATCTCAAGGTCAATTTGGAGGGGCCACCTCTGTTTGGTTTGTTAAGGTTGTATGCACCTTATATGTTCGACGTAAATCGTCAATGGAAGAAGTTCGCATTTTGGATTATCTTCGCAAGAATTTAAATTCTTTGACTGCTTTTAGTGTTATTGAGCATATGAGTAGTAATTGGAATAACCCAAAATTGGCTTTTAGTTTTTTAGAATATACTAAGAATACGTTGAATCTTGTTCCTTCGATTGAAACATATAGTTTTCTTTTAAGGTCATTTAGTCAAGTTGGTGTTCATGATTTAGCCAAACTGCTAATTGATTTGATGAGGATTGATGGGGTATCGCCAGATAATTCGCTTTTGGGCTTTGTAATAAAGTCATTTGTGAATGCTGGTAAGTTTGAGGTTGCCAAAGAGTTGATTGTTGATAGTTCTCGATCTAGTGTTGAAAAGGATGGGGTGCTCAGTTGTATTGTGGTTAACAAAATTTTGAGTTCATTGGTGAAGAGTAATCAGGTGGATGAGGCGGTTGCTTTCTTTGAAAACATTATTTTAAGATCGCAATGCTATTCTCATAATGCTTATACTTTTAATATAGTCATCTCTGGTCTGTGCAGGGCTAGGGAGGTTGACAAGGCATTTGGGTTTTTCAATCACATGAGGATGTTTGGTTGTTTGCCTGATGTGGTTACCTATAATACTCTTTTGAATGGATTTTGTCGTGCTGGCAATGTTAATAAAGCACATGACTTGTTGAGAGAAACTTCAATGGTAGAYGGATGTTCACCGAATGTTGTGACTTTTACTTCAGTTATATCCGGGTATTGCAAACTAGGTAAGATGGAAGAGGCTATGGTCCTATTTAGTGATATGATAAGTCATGGAATCARACCTAGCACTTTTACCTTTAATGTCATAATTGATGGTTTTGGYAAGATTGGCAATATGGTTTCTGTACTAAATATGTACGAGAAGATGGTTGATCATGGTTGTACCCCTGATGTCATCACCTTCACATCTATCATTGATGGCCATTGTCGCCTAGGAGAAGTGCACCAAGGTTTAAAGATCTGGGATGAGATGAATAGAAGAAATTTATATCCCAACATATACACCTTTTCCATTCTCATCAATACTTTGTGTAAASAAARTAGATTAAATGAGGCACGTGAYCTCTTAAKACAATTGAAGAAGAGGRGCGATATTATTCCTAAAGCATTTGTTTACAACCCTGTAATTGATGGTTTCTGCAAAGCAGGCAACGTGGATGAGGCTAATGTGATTGTTAAGGAAATGGAGGAGAAAAGATGCTACCCTGATAAGTTAACATTTACCATTTTGATTATTGGGCATTGTATGAAAGGGCGAATGATTGAAGCAATAAGCCTTTTCCAGAAGATGATAGTARTTGGCTGTGCCCCTGATTCGATTACTGTAAATTCATTGGTATCACGTCTTCTAAAGGCTGGGATGCTGAAAGAAGCTTTTGAAATAAGGAAAGCTGCATCGGGCAAGCCTGTCACACAGAGAGATATTTCATATAATAGTGATGCAGATATCCATGTGGCTATTTAACTGATGTGGCTTTTCAATGTTGCATATGGAGAAACAGTTCCTTGAGGTCATCAATGCATGCAAAAGAGCTCAATGCTTGGCATTATCAGGTGTGCACGTCATAAGTATACATTAATCTTTGGCATATATTTGGTTGTACCTTGTCGTGTTGTGTTCAATAGCAACTGTTATTTCACACATCTTTGATGCTTGAAAGCAATTGTCACGGGTTAAATCTAGTTAGAGGTTAGAAGTCCATAATATTATAAAATACAACAAGTTAATACATTGTTATAAAAACGATGAGTTGATAAGTTGTTATGCTGATATGTTATACTTCCAAATTACAAATCTTGTCATGCATCTGCAATGTTGAAACACTTGTTCTCAATTGGCCATTATTGGGAAGCATAGCCAGGAAGGAGTTAATATACAAGTTTCCTACTTTAGGATGTCTTGGGTCATCAAATGCTAATCATATGCTAATCAGGAGCATATGATTAACATCGAAAATTGGGATTTTGGTGTAGTGGTATGCAACACACCATTACATATTAAATATCTATTGATGTACTTTATATAGGTTATAGAATCTCCAACATGTGAAAGAGGTAAGGTTGCGGTTGTAGAAATGAGGATGCTTAGATCGACCTGTGGCCGGAGCAGGTTTGACAGGATACCGCATGATGTCTTTCAGGCGGGGTTGGGAGTTGCACATATCACAAATAGGTTGAGAGGGAAGATTGTGGTGGTTTGGCCATGTTTGCAGGAGACAAATGGTGGTATGACTGTTGAGAGGGCGAGGAGGACATGGGATGAGCAACGAAGGTTGGGCATGACAACTTTAGGCCTTTTGGAGGACATGACTCCTCATAGTAGTTATAGGAGACATAGGATTAGGGTAGCAAATTAGGGGTGGGGTTGCTTAAATAGATGGGAGCTGCAGAGGTAGGGAGGGGGGGGGAGGTAAGGGTAGTGAGCCGGTAGATAAGTTGCTAGAGCTCCAAGTTGGACTAGGGGTGTTTGGTTTTTCTTACCTTGTCACTTTCTAGTACCTGCTTCTGTTTGTATGTGGCTCCTCGCTCCTAACYTGCTTTTCTTGTCTCAAGTTTGCTGCAAAGTTTCTCTTTTTTCACAACCAGGGGTCTCCATGGAAACAACTGGTTTCTTGTCTCAAGTTTGCGGCCTGCTTCTTTTTCCCTCCATATAAGTGCACTTCAACTTTCTCACTACACTCCTACATGGTGCAGTTTCTGATAATTGGAACCATTTTAACCCTAAATAAACATAAACTACATGAGTATCTTCACCTTGCAATACAACTTTCCAGCGCGATCACGGCCATTTTCCAACAGTTTTGATGACACACATCTGGTTCATACACACAAAAGGATACACCCGTCATATTCAAACCATTCGCCTTTTGGATTTGAACAAGACCGTGATATGCACTCCCACAGAGTTTCTAATTTATTTGAAGCACACCTACTCATAGATCAGATGCATTAGGATTTATAAATTATTGTTTAGGAATATGCATATGCTCAAGCTTGCAACATGCAAACATATTCAGTCTTTTCTCTTCGGTTATAACTTTTATGGAAGTCTTAACAGTTAGATGTATAAGAGCTAAGATTTTGATAACCAAACCCTAGTCACCATTAAAATAAAACTGGAAACAGTACTGTTGTACGCCACTGTGAACAATTTTGTGCTACTACTATGGACAAGCTTGTGCTGTGCGCTAGTGTCATTCATTTATGGTAAGAATGATTTGATGTGTTTCTGATGTATTCTTTTGATGTCATTGATTTGATGGGGTAGTTTGTTAGACTGATTGTTTGAGTGCAAGTCTCATTATTAACATGTTTTGATTAGCAATCACTTCCTTTCTGACAACATGTTTCGAGAGTTGCATATGACCTCTCATCTTGTAAATTTTCTTTCTTTGGACCCTCCTTTCATGTGGATATTACTTTTAATCAAGAAGTAAAAGGCGTTTGGCGTGTTGTCAAGTGTCATTATTTGATTCTTGAAAGTTAAGATGTATTCCATTTGTCAAATTGCTAAACTTTAGAAGGGTTTCTGTCATTTCTTAAGTTCAGGGAGTACTCTATAGGAACTTCTTTCAGGAGGTTTTTTGAATTGTCCAATTTGCTTGATTTTCTTATCACCATCTCCAATTTGTTGAGTTTCTTCTGCCATCATTCTCTTTGGGAAAGTAGACTTAAATTAGATGAAGTCTGCATTAGGTCCCTCAAAAGCATGTGTTTGCCACATTCAATGATAGTTCCATAGAGTTTCTATTTTTCGTTCTCTTTGGTAAAGGATACTTAAATGGCTATCACTCGTATGCTTCTACTCTTCGGAGATACTTCATTACATTCAGTAATAGTTTCATACATACATATATATACATACATATATATATATATATATATATATATATGTTGATCCCCATATTTGCATATCAACATGGGTGCCTAGTGCATCTAGGGTGCCGATAACTGGTCAACTGTAATAAAACAAGCCTGCTCGTAATAATTAATCATCACAGACGGCTTTGTTAAATGGTCCAAGAGGAAAAGCCCTAATTTCAAGTGGGATATACTGGGTACTTTCGGGTTGGTTTAGTTTGCCTACGATTGAAGCCATCAACAAGTGTATGGATTTCGTCAATAGATCAATCAATCTCCTAAAAATGGACATCCTCATACTAGTTCATGATTGGTTACGTCACAAATAATGAAACATTTCTTATTTAATGTCTGAGAATTCTGTTGCTCATCAGTTTTAACCTCTGACTGTTTCTGTAACAGGTCGAATCCACCTTTTTGAGTCCCTGCTAATCTGAGACTCAGCAATGTAGGTGGGCAGATATCATGATATTTCTTTTATCCGAAGACTTGAGGCTGGATGCAAATGAATATGGGGGCTAACAGATTATTTTTTGAAACTAGTCATTCCCTAATAGCCAGTTCGAGTTTCCCCACGGACACTGGGATTTTCCTGGCTGTTATCTTTAGCACTCCATATGATTTAGTCGAGGTGCGCGTAAATGGGCCCGGACACCCGCTGTTGCTAAAAAAGAATGATCGTATTTTTAGCAGGTGCAATATATTCCTCGGTATTCTATTTATAAATGTGTGCATGCCACCAGAACTTTGTTGACCCCCAGATCAGCTAAAGGCCATTTCTAACCCTTGAGGGTAGCTCAACTGGTCACACTTTGAGTTTGCTGACCATTGATCAGCAGTTCGAGTCTCCTCAGTGCCGACTTTCCCAATTGTTAACTTCAGGACCCTTTGGGATTGGTCGAGGCAAACTCAAGCTGGCCCAAACGCACATGGTTCTTAAAAAGAATTTCAAACATATGTGCTGAAATTCACAACTCTTACAAAATTGCAGGTGATATATGGGTTTAATTCAGAGTCTCAACTTGTTGGGCACAAACACGGTGGGATACCATGTCTCCTATCCTTTTGAGCAAATAAGGCTGACAGATATGTTCGTTCTTTCCCGCTCTATATTCTTTCTTTCATTGGAAGCATGGTATTTTTATAGAATATTTACTATATCCTGAAAGGGTAATCGACTATGAACTTTCTTTTATCTATGCACGTATTTCAGTCAATAAATTTGGGAAAATAAAAACAAAGAATATGTATGTAAATTTGACGATATACCCCATACATATATATATACATTTATATGCAATATAACTGGTTCTGTAACCAGTTCTTTTCGGAACGTGTTTTATTTCTTAAACCGGTATAAACGTAGGAGATTTTATTAGCAATTTCAGAAGTCAGTTTGGTTCCTTTTATTTGGGTTTGTTATGTTTTGAAAAGGGAATGTTTTTTTTCTTCATGTTATTATGAATTTATTACTATATTATGACATTTAATGTTAGGGCTTGTTTGTTAGCAACTTAATGAGTTTAAGGGGACTCACAGCTTATTTGGTCAACTATACATGATTGTTTGGTAGTGGTTTAATGATATAGAAAGTGGTTTATTCAGTAAGCTTTTAGGGGGAGCTTTATACAAAAAGCCAAGTTTTCTTCCAAACATGCTCATTTCATCTACAAAAAAATCCTACCAAACAAAAATCTTCCTAATCTATTAGGACGGATTGATCCATAAGGGTGCATTTGGTATGCAGATTGGGTGGGAGGGGAATAGACAAAAATAAATAGTGTCATGTTTGGCATGCCATAAGACATAAATAAGGTTTAGATAGCATGGGAAAAATGAGTTTTCATGGGACTATTTTTGAGTTTCTTTTGTTCCACCAAAAAAAAGGTGGAGCAACATGGGACTAAACCTTGAGATTACAACATTACCCTTATTACTTCACATCAAATACAAAACCTAATTAAACTCCATCGCCTCCATCTTTTTTCATCTTGCAGCTTAATTCTAGCCTCCATCTTCCACAAACTTGAAGACAATTTCACACTCCAACTTCTACGAGCTCGAACTTGATTCCAATTCAGGTACAATTTCTTCTCCATCTTCCATGGATGCCGATTTCTCCATACTTTCCTGCACCAAATCGATTCCACGAACTCGAAATCAGTTTTTGAAATCGAGTGGCTACTGTTGTTTCGAGAGTCGATTGTGTTTGTTTCATTGATATTTGTTATTGTTTAGTAGATTTGTAATAAAATGGCAGACCGTCGTGGGTGGACAATGGATGAGGAAGACTTGTTGGTCACAGTTCGTCAAGACATTGTTATAAATGGTGGAAGAGATGACAATGGAAGCTTTAGGTCAGGTATGTATGAGTCTGTTGTCTAAAGATGCGGGAAAGAATTTCCGGTATTAGCATAACAGCGAAGCACATGCAAAATAAAATAAAGCGGCTAAAAGAAAAATATTCCGCTGCTTATGACATGCTAAATACGAGCGAATTTGGGTGGAATAACACAAATCAATGTGTGACTGTTGAAGTTCCCGAGATTTTGGAGGAGTATTTAAAGGTTGGTAGTTATATATTATAATAGGTTATGTATAATGTTTTTTGTTACCTTTTTTATTAATTGTTTGTTTGTTTGTTAATGTAGAAACATCCCAACAAAAAAACTACATGGCTAATAAGCCATTCCCGACTTATGAGCGGTTGAAGTTGGTGTGCGGTAAAATTCGTGCAACGGGAAACATCGTCGAATCTGCTACAAACGCTTTGAAAAATATGAACATGGAAAGTAATGATGATTTTCCGACTGAAGTTAATGTTCCTCCATTCCAAATGAAGGAGAAGGAACAAGTAAAAAGAGAAAAAGGACAAACCAAGAATGAAATCCATGAAGTAACCAATCAAATGAAAAGGTTAGTTTCAGTTATCTCGGATTCTACAAAGGAAATGATGGATGGCTTAAGCAATGAGTTGAAACGACTTGGACTTGGTGTCATGAAAATCATTTGAATGGGTAAGTACTTTGGTAACAAACCGTTCCAATGTCGTTTTTTAAAGAGTTTGGATGATGATGTGAAACTAGAATTTGTGAAATCAATTTATGATGAGGACAAGTAGTAGTCTTAAGCCATCCATAAACATGTCAAGTGTACCAAAGATAATAAACATTTGAAAACAAAAATTGTCTTCATAAACATGTCAAGCATTCCAAAGTATTCCTTTTGTTTTGACCATATTCTAAGACTACTACTTGTCCTCGTCATAAATTGATTTCACAAATTTTAGTTTCATATTATCATCCAAATTCTTCCAAAAACAATATTGGGACGGTTTGTCACCAAAGTACTTATCCATTCGAATGATTTTCATGACACCAAGTCCAAGTCGTTTCAACTCATTGCTTAAGTCATTCATTTCCGTTATAGAATCCGAGATAACTGAAACCAACCTTTTCATTTGATTGGTTGCTTCATGGATTTCATTCTTGGTTTCCTTTACTAACTTGGATATCTCGTTTGTCTTTTTTCTCTTTTTACTTGTTTCTTCTCCTTCATTTGGAATGAGAAGTTGTATTGGAAGGACTTCGAATGGGAGGAACATTAACTTCGGTTGGAAAATAATCATGTTCGTATTTTTCAAAGAGTGTGTAGCAGATTCGGCGATGTTTCTTGTTGCACGATTTTTACTTAATACCAACTTCAACCGCTCATAAGCCGGGAATGGCTTATTAGCCGTGTAGTTTTTGTTGGGATGTTTCTACGTCAACAAACAATTAATAAAAAAAGTAACAAAAAACATTATACATAACCTATTATAATATATAACTACTAACCTTTTACTCCTCCAAAATCTCGGGAGCTTTGACAGTTACATATTGATTTGCGTCATTCCGCTCGTATATAGCATGTCATAAGCAATGGAATATTTATCTTTCAGTTGCTTGATTTTATTTTGCACGTGCTTTGCTGTTACGCTAATATCGAGAATTCTTTCCCACATCTTTGAGACAACACTCTCATACGTACTAGACCTAAAGCTTCCATTGTCACCTCTTCCACCATTTATGACAATGTTTTGAAGAACTGTGATCAACAAGTCTTCCTGATCCTTTGTCTACCCACGAGGGTCTGCCATTTTTTACAAATCTACTAAACAATAACAAATACCAAGACAAACAAATATGCTTCCATAAGACAAATCACACGTGATTCTATAGAAATAATACCAAAACAAATATTATTCCATTACAAACACCAATTGTTCTAAACATACATGTGTATGTGTAAATTGATCAGTTTTAAGATTGAGGCTCTTGATTACAGACTTATAATAGACTGGGTTTAGTTTAGGTTGAAATATTACGGGGCCGTTTACCAAAGACTTAACTGATAAGTGTTTACCGGTAAAAGTCAATACTATCATTTACTTACCGGGTAAGATTTTAGTTCACAAAAACGAAATTGTATGCAACAATTTTCCTGGTAAGCGCTTACCGTGGTAAGAGTCATCACTCTCACTTACCGGGTAAGATTCTTGTTCTTGCCTTGCTCTTACCGGGTAAGACTCTTGTCCTTGCCTTGCTCTTACCGGGTAAAACTGTTATCCTTGGCTCGCTCTTACCGGGTAAGATTCTTGGTCCTTACCATATTCATCCGGTAGGTAATGTGATTTAGTAAGCTCTTACCCAAGTAAGCGTTTGGTAAACGGCCCCATTCTAAACGTACATGGTTTTAGCTTAGATATGTTAAATTTTATTCAACTTCTTGGAACTTGCTGGAATATATAAAGGTTTTTTTACAAAACAAACAACAGTCAAATTCATAGTAACATCATATATTCATGCAATGATGATCAGAAGAAACTAAAAAGAAGCAATTCAGTTCCACCCTAAGTTAGTAAGATTAACAGCTACAGTCTACAGATTAATGAAACAAACACAATTGACTCTCGAAACAACAGTAGCCAATTGATTTCGAGTTTGTCGAATCGATTTGGTGCAGGAAAGTATGGAGAAATCGACAACCATGGAAGATGGAGAAGAAATTGTACCTGAATCGGAATCAAGTTCGAGCTTGTGGAAGCTGGAGTGTGGAATCGGCTTCTAGTTAGTGGAAGATGGATGCTAGAATCGAGCTGCAATATGAAGAAAGATGGAGGCGATGGAGTTTAATTAGGTTTTGTATCTGATGTGAAGTAATAAGGGTAATATTGTAATCTCAAGGTTTAGTCCCATGTTGTTCCACCTTTTTGGTGGAACAAAAAAACTCAAGAATAGTCCCATGAAAACTTATTTATGTTCCATGGCATGCCAAACATGGCACTATTTATTTTTGTCTCGTCTCGTCTCATCCCATTCAGTCTGTATACCAAACGCACCCTAAGTGAGATAACAATAAACTAACACAAACATAATTTGATACTCTGTTGCTCGACCAATAGATACATGAGTACAAATACAGGGCTAGATTTCGATCCACAATATCCATATCGATTCTAGGTACCTAATATCTAATGCAAGTTATTACATCAGATTATTATAACTAAATATAGATATATAATTTTATATTTATTTTAATAATCAAGTTTCTTAAGATGACTTCTCTAAATTTAAAATATCTAATTATGAATAAATTAAGAGCGAATTATGTTCTCGTCCTTCGACTTCATTAATGGTGCGTTTGGTACATTTGACAGAACAGGATAGGGATTTTGTCTCATGTTTGGCATGACTTTTATGTGGAACAGAGTGAAATAGCCATGTTTCACCCCTACCCCATGAAACAACTAAACCAACAAATGATCTCGGATTTGCGTATTTGGTTTTGTTTGATATATGTTGGTTCTAGAATTGATTTATCGATCTGTTTTTTAAATATAGGTTGGTTCAAGAATTGACTAAGGAGTCGTTTACCTAAATGCTTATCCGGTAAGCGCTTACCAATATGAGTCAACACTATAATTTATTTTGATGCATAAGATTTTAGTACATCAAAACAAATCGAATGCAACAATTTACTGGGTAAGCGCTTACCTGGGTAAGAGTCGTCATCCTCACTTACCGGATAAGACTCTTCATCCTTCTCATCACTCKTACCCGGTAAGATTCTTGGCCCTTCTCATATTCATCCGATGAGGAAATTTATGCGTTAAACACTTACCAAGTATAAATGTTTAGTAAACGACCCCTAAATCTGATAGAAAAGAAAAGGTGGGGTTTTTGATGAAGGGAGCATGACAGGGTGGTGGAGACAGAGGTGGGTTCATGGATTTTTGTCCTCTTTTTTTATTTTTGTGTAAAGCTTTAAGACTTGTACTTACAATTTTAAATATTTGTATACTGATTTAATTCATTAAAATATGTAAAATGACTAAAATGCCTCTTATGTGAGGGGGTATGTTGTAACACCCTCAAATATGGAAAAAATCGATTAAATTAGAATTTTCTATAATACATCAAATAAAGGATAAAGTGCTTTCTATAAATCGATATTTGAATTACCTCGAGTGACAAATCTAGATTTACATCAACAATAGATAAACTAAGCCTAACATAAGTATTAGATCAAGGTCGGGTGTTACCAAAACTCAATAACAGCTGTTGTCTCCTAATGCAAAAGACGTCAACGGAAAGCTAGATCCTTCTTGTGCATCTAACTAACACTCAATACATCACAATGTCGCTAGTAACATTTCACAGCAAAATCCTGATGCACATGCCGGTAAATAATAAGGTTTGGTTTAATGTCTAGCGAGTTCAAACAATTTTCATCATAATTACAAAATGATAAAACTGGAAGACTACTTGATTTAAATTATAATTTCACAAATGAAATGTATTTATCGTAAAAGCAAAATCTTTCAAAAACCCACCATTTTTATAATAAAAACTCATTAATCAAACTGCATGCTCGAGAAGTGTGATTACCTCAAAAACTATCATTGACATTCTCCAAACAAAACCATAGTATTTATATCTCCAAAATATATTATCACATAATAATCCGTATTTTTCAACTGGTTTAAAAAATCAAAAAACTAAGAATGCATTAACATAAAAATATCCATTTGTGAGATAAATCATCAAAATAACACACTCTCAAGATTTATTTACAAAAGTATCCAAAAACCCCAATTATGAACATTTCACGAAATTTATAAAAAATCGAATATACCAAATATGCAAACTTGTCAACTGAATAACATATTTGGCATATACAAAGTTTTTACAAAGCAACTTGAACTCACATTGCTAGGTTAACAAAACCTAGGTTCCAAACCCCAAAATTTTGCTTCCATTGATGAAGATCTCACCATCTTCAAGAAGGATCTAGGGTTCCAAACCAACCATTTCCTCAAGTTGAGAAATGAACCATCAAATGAGCATAAACTTTAGATTTACAAAGATGGGTTAAATGCATGAAATAGCAACCTACTTTCATAAAATTTCTTATTATAGCATTCTACTTTTGTTTTTCTTTATTACAATAATGTACTTTCAAATTATATTTTATTAAGGCATCGTACTTTAAAAAATCTACCCATTATAGCAATGAGTAACCTGTTACCTTTTAAACCGGTTAACCCTTTGACTTTTTTGCTTGTGTGTCTTTAATGAGGTGATGTGGATGACACATCATTTTGATGACTTAATTAAAATAAAAAATAAAAACATATTTCAAATTATTAGTGATTTTCATTACTCATTGCTATGATTTAAAAAACATTTAATTTTTTGACTTTTTCTTATTAAATTGCATGCAAATTAAATATTCTWGAGTAAAAAATTTCTTAAGTAATATGTTACATTATTTTCGAGATATATTTTGTTTGTAAAAAAAGGTAACACTTCTTATTTTATGTCGTTAAAAAAAATAACTATCTTTTATAAAGTTCTATCTAAAATGTTAACGAAATGAATTGTGTTCTACAATTTTTTAATATTGTTATATTAATAAATAGCTCAAAAAAATTTGATTAATTTAATATATTTATACGTCAAGTAAAAGTTTTTGAACAAATATAATATATTATTTAAAAGATGATATCTTTTTGGTAAAAAAGAAATGTTTCTTATTTTTTTTTTAAAAACACATATTTTTTTAAAATATTAGCGAGATAAGTTGTCTTCTACTAATTTTATTAATATTAGTATATTAATGAATAATTTAGAATTTTTTTAATTCATTTAATATATTTATTAAAATATCTAAATATTAAAATTAAAAGTATATTGTTTAATAAGAACTAGTAGATGCTATAATAAAATAATTTTGAATGTACAATGTTGTAATAAGAAAGTCACATCACTATAGTATATGTGGACAACCTATGTGGACAATGAGGTGACATGGAAACCTGGTATAATGGGTAAATTTAAATCAAAAGGTTATCTAATGCTATAATGGATAAAATTTTCAAAGTACAATGTTCTAATAAAAAATAGTTTAAAAGTACATTGTTGTAATAAGAAAAACTGGAAGTATAATGCTATAATAAAGAAATTTATGAAAGTAGATTGCTATTTTATGCATTTTGTCCTACAAAGATTGCTAAACTAGAGGTTGTAATATTCATGAAACTTACCTCAATCAAGTCTTTTAAGTCTCCTAACATGGAACATTTCCTCATTTCCATACTCAAGCTTCCAATCACCAAATCTTTGAACTCTTTAAGGTAGATTCGTACTAAGATGCTCTAAAATTGGTACCTAAGTTCTCAAAAATGGCACCAAGGAGGAGAGGAACGGAGAAGGGGAAGAAAATGGATCAAAATCCTAAAAGTCGAGCTTTTAAAATGACCAGACGCATTCCCCCGACCTAGCCCACGACTTAGGTCGTGCAGCTAGTCGCCCACGTTATCCAGGCCCACAAATAGTGACCTATGCAACCTGGGCAACAACCTAGGTCGCGCCAACACTAAATTCGTGCATTTTCGTCCTTTTTTTGCATCTTTAAATCACGGCTCGAATCTCAAACTTTCCAACATGGTTTCTATATAAAAACCCTCATCGATTACCAACATAAATACCCTTAGATAGGTCGCGCCAACCCTAAGTTCGCACAATTTCGTCGTTTTTTTGCATCTTTCGAGCACGACTCGAATCTCAAACTTTCCAACATGGTTTCTATATAAAAAGCCCTCGTCGATTATCAACTTAAATACCCTTAGATGAGGAATTTATCATATTAAAAAGTTCAAAATTTACGGGAGTTACAATCCTCCCAACCTTAAAAAAAAATCCTCGAAATCTAGCACCGCTCCGACACTCGAATTCCACACTCATCGAATTACTTGATTCTCAGGATTTCGGTCATTCCATGAATCACATAAACTTCGACCCAAGAGTTCTCTGGACATCGATATCATACATTCTTATTCCTGTAAGCACTTGAACCAAAGGGCACATAGGGCGGTTACAAATACCACCCAGTCGAGAGCATAAGACCAATAGATGGCTTGTGGCTTGTCATCCAACCATCCAAAAGACGATAACAAACTAAGGGTGCAAAGTATAGTCGTTTGAACATCATTCTATTGTTTGTAATATTTCTGATAAAAAGTCCACAAAACAATAATGATAGATTCACAAGTGCAGTACATACACACAGATGAAGCCCCAAGTGGAAACCTTTGATATAAAATCTAAATCTTGAAACTCCAACACTCCATGTCCCCAAATCGGCAAATTTATCTGAAAAATATAAAAACCCACATTTGAAATCTAAAAGATAATCCAAGCAACTACCTAACTAAGCAAGAAAGAAATAAAATCAATCTAAGAACAAACTTGAAATTGAATAATAAGTGTGTAACCGGGACTATGGTCTGTGATCGTGGCGATCGGCTGTGTGCAAGAGATGGTCGTCGTTGGCGGTGGCCTCCTTGACGGTGCGGGAGATGGGCAAGAAGGAACAACTAGTAGTGGTCCTCGGTCCTCGTCTGGTCGATTTCATTGAATGGGATGCGGGGTCGCAATTTCTAAATGGGAAACAGTAAAAGGGAGGGTTTCTTTTAACCTAGTTAATAAAATTCATCTTTTACTATTGACTTCATTGAAGTCGTCAAGTCACCAATTGTTATGGTGGACAACTTATAGGAACTGCGAGTGAGAGAAGACGATCAAGTACGGGAGAAGCGAAATTAGGGTGGATTTGAAGGAACGTGGATGAAGGTGGTTGCAGAAGAAGTGGGTGTTGTAGGTTATGAGCTTTGAGACTTGCATAATAAGCATAACAATTGATACTTTTTAAAAATTCCAGCAGGAAGGAGAGTAGTTGGGACTTGCAGATGGAAGCTTTAAAATACGTACATCAAGCTTGATAGGTGGTACCTGTTAAAAATTTCAAGATAATTATAAATGCTTTTTTATAAAGGAGTATAGCTAAATAAGAGTGTAAAAAAAAATATAAACAAATTAAATAAATAACCATAAGATATAAAATGTAAGTTTTAAAAATAAATCACTATGTATTTACGATATTTAATAATATGATTAAATCAAAAAATATTCAATATTGAACTCATTTTGAAGATAAGAAGATTATAATAATTTGAAAAGAGAAGTTTTGAAAGAAAACTTATCATTATTTTCTTTCCTTTTCCTTTCATTTTTAGCCTTAAAAATGTTCAAGAACATTAAGGGGCCATTTACCAAACGCTTACCCGAATAAACACTTACCAAGTAACGTTACCTCACCGAATGAATATAGTAAGGAACAAAAATCTTAGCCGGTAAGAACGGGACAAAGATAAAGAGTCTTACCCGGTAAGTGAGAACGATGAGTCTTACCATGGTAAGTGCTTACCGGATAAATTATTGTATATTATGTCGTTTTATTGGACTAAAATCTTACCCCGTAAATATATAATAATATTAGATTTTACCGATAAGCTGACCGGGTAAGTGTTAGGTAAACTGCACGTAGGTTTTTTATATTTATTTTTATGTAATCCAATTCCAATAGTCGCTCGAATCAGAACCTCTCGAACAAGCTCTCGAGTCTCGACAATCCCATTCTGCCCCTGTCACAAGTATAGTTGCTTTCTCGACCGTCACCCTTGCTCACCGCCATCGTTTCGGTAAGTTGAAGTTAGATAATTCTAGGGTTTAGAATTACTTTCATAAAGTTCATCTTTTAATCGAATGATAATCATTGATATTTGATGTTTCTGTTGTATGATTGGTAGATTCCAATTTTCCATCCTCCAATCTTCCATAACGCATTACACAACTAAATTGGATTTGGGAACTTTGACATCAAGAATTCAGATTCCACATTTGCAGATCATCAAGAACTTTGCTGGTATTGTTTAATTACTCGGCAGTCTTTACAGGAATCGATGATTATTGAGTTACCTGTTAAGGGTTGATGAAACTTGAAAGGGTTAACTATTTAATTACTTGGTGGTCCTCAAAGAAATACATGATCTTTGAGTTAATTGTTGACAGTTTAATTACTTGGCAGACATCAACTCTTTTCTTGAAATTGTTAGGATAACTGACACTTCATTTAACATCACTAGGGTATTTGACAACTGCTTTGCTAGTGTTTGCAAATTGTTTCGGTTATTTAACAACTATGGATAACTGGATAAGTTTTTAACGAATAGAAAAGCAATTATTGATTCATCGGAGCCAACTAATGTTGATAATCCTAAACAAAGTCAGCTTGGAAATCAACTTAGCAGATCCTCCCTCAGATTCTGGAATGCAGATTAGTATTTTGTTCTATTAAAGAGGACCACCCTAGACAATTTTCTTGGCTCTCCCTTGGATGTTGATTTCGAAAAAGTAGAGGATGCCATCCATGTTTCGAACAATGGTACTATCCCTTCCTGATTCTGAAAAGACTTTCATTATTGAAACAAACACATCGGGGACCGGTGTGGGAGCAGTGTTGATTCAGGGAAAACACCCAACTAGCGTTCTTCAACAGGGTGTTGGGGCCTAAACACCTTCAAGTAGCTACTTACGAAAATGAATTTCTGGCAATAGAAGCGGCCATTCAAAGATGGAGAGGTTCCTCATTGGGGAGGCTGTTTGTCATCAAGACGAATCATCAGGCCCTAAAACACATTTTAGGACAGAAATAGTGCAATCCTACGCTTCAAAGGTGGCTGAATAAGCTATTAGGTTGTGGACTGTGATTTTGGTGAGTACCAACAGTGCTAGCATGAAATTACAGCTTCTTCTGGCCTGTTGCAGCCTATTGATTCTTCAGAGAGGTTGTGGACTGTGATTTTCATGGATTTTGTTGATGGTTTATCAAAATCAGGAGGGTACACTACCATTCTTGTTGTGGTTGATAAATTAAGCAACTTTGGTCACTTCTTACAATTGAAACATCCGTATACTGCCTCTTCTGTTTTTCAACTCTTCATGGAACAAATTTCCAAATTATATGGGATGTCCAGCATGATTATATCTGATCGAGACCTGATGTTTTTGAGCAACTTCTGGAAGGAACTCTTCCAAGCCCATAAGACAGTCCTGGCCTACTCAACTGCTTACCACCCACAATCAGATAGTTTTGAATCGATGCCTTGAAAATTATCTGAGATGTTTTACCTTGGAAGCTCCTACTTTGTGGGATAAATGGCTCACATTGGCCCGTTCATTGGTACAATACATCTCATCATTCAAGTTTAAGAATGTCCCTGAATGAAGCCCTTTTCGGCAAAAGTTTTAAGTTCAATCATTATCTCCCAAAAAATTCGAGTAATCAAGCGGTGATTCGACGCTTTAGGATAGGGATTTTACTATCAAGCTGCTCAAGGGTACTTGGCTAAAGCTCAACAAGATGAAGGTACAGGCTGACAAGCATCGGAGTGAAAGAATACTGGCCATTAGGGATTGGGTTTACTTGAAACTATAGTCTACAGGCAACATTCGGTGAATGGGAGGGCTTTTCACAAAGCTGTGTGCTAAATATTATGGTCCATTTGAAGTAATACAGAGGATAGGTGCAGTAGGTTATAAGTTGAACCTTCCACCTGATTCGAGGATCCATAATGTGTTCTATGTATCCTTGCTTAAAAATGGAATAGGTCATGACGCTACCTCAGTGCTTTACCTCCGGTGATTGAGAAACAGGTGAAAATGTTCACCTTCCTTTGAGGAATCTAGACAAGCGGATGGTGAAAAAAATAAACAGGCAAGCATCAGAAGCATTAGTTCATTGGACCAACTCTGAACCTGAGGATAGTACGTGGGAAGACTTCGATGAGTTGCAAAAAAGGTTCTCGAAATTTGACATCTGGGCTCACTAACATCCTTGAGGTCAAGGATAGTTTGATGCGAAGGGTATTGATACCATGTTGTTTTAGTCCAAATATTACAATAATCTTTTCTTATTTCCTATAAGTTGGACCGCTCTTTCAGGTTGGGATTTGTCCCTTGAAACATTCGGTTAGAGCTTTCTTTTTGTTTGGGGATCTAAGGCCCCGCTTGTCTAATGTATGGGGATCCTTTTTACCTTCTATGAACGAATAGCAATGGCACAAGAGGTGTTCTCCATGTGAATTGAATAGCTAAATTGAAGTGTTAGCTAACACCTTACCTTTATCTCAAGAGATGGAGAGACCGTTTCCGAGAAGACCTTGGCTTGCGATCTTTATTCAGATATGTCTTAATGGGTCTTACATATGAAGAAGTTCTCTCACAACCAAAGCAACCTCACCATTTACAAGCTTCTTATGTCTATAAAGATCATCTTTGGCTATGAGTTGAGTCTAAGGAAGAACTAATAAGACTGCCAAATCTTGCACATGGCACATACATTAATTGCATAACGATATATGTTGAATAGTTAATTTGAGTAATGCTAATTGCAAATCTGCAACTAATGTGCAGTTCTTGTGCTAGGAATTTTATGTGAGAATTAGTCTTGGGAACCGAATTAAAAGGTGACCTCCAGGAACTGTAAGAAGGTGCATACTAAGAGGATTGCTCACTATGGATCCAAATTAATATCTGAATGCATAGGAGTTCGATGTTTCACTAATGTGCATTGGTCATGTACGTAATGTCTAGGATACTACCACTTCTCACCATCATGCTGTAATGGCCTCTTCTTTCACTTCATCCCCTTTACCCCACAGCAACAACATTGGTATATGGGGATGTGATGACATGTAGCAGCAACTCGTGTCAGTGGTCGGTGATAGTTTTTTGTTAGGTGGTATGGATGTGCCTATAATTAGTGTACTTAGATTAGTACACAAGCGTTCAAGAAGCTGGATCTTTACCTTCTGGAGATTTGATATGGGTTAGTTTTTTGCTCTCGCCACTTTTTTTTTTTTTGGGGGGGGGGGGGGAGAAGGAATCATGGTCATTAAATTTTGGTTGGTTATATACTTTCTTTATTCCCTTAATATTTGTGGGCCAATTTAGAGACTATACTTTCTTGTCTTAAATTAATTTTAGGTTGCTTTTGAAGTACATATTATTCCTCTATATGTGATGCTAAACACTTAGGTGTGTATCCTACGAGATCTAGGGTTTGAGGAGTGATTCCAATTCTCTATTAGTTTTCTTTTATGATGGTGAATATGTGGTGCAAGAATGGCCGTTCATTAATGACACTTTGTTTCTGCTCCTTGTCCATGTAATTATTGTAAGTCCTATTTTAATGGTATCATACAACAAGGCAACAATATCATATTGCTTTTATTTCTCATAGTTGTACATCTATCAAAATGTACACACTTGTAAGGTTTGGGGATTTTAGCGAAGTATGTTTCTTATATATATGATCGTTGACATGGTATATTAAACTCTGCTTCTTTGCAGATGTCTCAATGGAAGGATGATGCACTTATAAGCGAATCTTTCATTGGGGAAGAAAAAGACGATAATCAAGATAAAGATGTCGAGGAAACTGTAGGTAAGTTTTATCCACATATTTGGATGGGGTCTACCCATATTTGTTGGAATCTTATGGTTTCTATGGCTATCTTAGACTTGCATAAATCAAACCAAATCGAACATTCATTCACCTTTTTTTGGTTGAGTAATGGTGTAGGTTTTAAACATTGTTCATATTGCGAACAGTCTTCAACTTTAACTTTGCAACCAAGTGATTCTCAAATCAATATTATGTTTTCATGTTTCACTCCTCATATAATACTATAAGTTTTTAAGCATTAACAAAAGTACTTTTTTGTACATTTTGATGCAAGAGCATCTGATTGTCCAAAACAATTAGTTGGTGCAAAAGTGGCCCATGAAGATTCTCATGTTTATGTGTCATGCTCACCTTGAGGCTGATGTAGATTCTCAAGTTATACTTGGATGTAGAACACTCGAGGGAAGAACATAATTTTTTGGCTGCCTAATGCTAATGGAATCAAATTTAGCCATTATAAATCCAAGTTGAAGCCTATGAATTCTTTTGATTGACACATTTATCGAGTCTTTATCATGATCAATTCCATTAATGCTTCTTTATGTTTCTTTTAGTTGCTCTCTGACTTTTGACCTTTGTTTAGCCTTTTGATCTTTCAAGATTTAAGTGTTGCTTTAATTTTCCAGTCCCATATAACGGTTCCCAAGTTTCCTAGAAGCACACCTCTTTTTTTGAATAAACATTAGCTTGTGGAACACAAGAGGAGTCGATTCTAGTTCACTGATAGTATGGTCTTGTTGCTTTATCACTAATAGTATTCAACTTTTGCCATTTCATTGATCTTGGTGGTGTTTAATTACTTTGTCTCCAGATCAATCAGATTGTTAGTATAATTCGCATCAACTTGGTATGAGCACCCACATGTTGTCCTTAGTTTGTGTTCTCGCCATTCACCACCTCTTTTTCTTTTCATCCAAATCTTATGGCAATTCCTCGCAACATGACGGTGGGATAAGCTAAAAATCTTGTGCTTAATAGACAAATTGAGAAGTCTAGAGACATAATAATCTCATGACTCAACAACTTGCAAGGCTACTTGACGAACAAGCATGAAGGTTCAATCGAAAACATCAAGATGATTTTCAATCTGCTAATGATAGTGATTCTACCAACCCAATTAATGTCAATTCAGATGTTTCATGTCGCGTCTTCATGACATACGAGGATTATAGATGACCTTTGAGATGTCAAAGCGGAACCTCTAGAGGGTTCCATGGATGGTCAAATCTGGATGACGTTATTGAGTAGCTAAATAATATTGAGAATCTTTCGATGCCAAGGTGTATTTTGGTGAAAAAACTACAAAGTTGTTTTGAAGCTTAAGAAATATGTTTTTGTTATCGTGGGAGAACATGAAATCCAGACGAGAATGAAGTGGCAAGTCTAAAATCAGGTCTTGGAGAAAACCCAAGAAGTTGCTCAAGGGGAGGCTCTTACCAGCTTCATACAAGCAAGCTCTTTATGTCAAGATGACTGACTTGAAGCAATCTGAACATTGATGATTATATCCTTGAAATTCAACAACTTATGTTGCGTGGAGTTCAAGAAAAACAAGAACAAACCATTGCTGGTTCATTGATGGATTAAACCATGATGTTGCCGTGAAGTTTGAATTCCATTGTTATTGGTCATTTGAAGAGGTATGCAAGTTTGCTTCTTAGATCAAGAAATGTGCTAAGAATAAGAAGACAAAAATTTCAACTCCCAAGTTATTTACAAAGGATAAATCTTAAAAATTCCATTCTACAAGCTAGAAAGTTCTCCAAAAGGTAGAAGCTCAATAAAGCAAGACAAAGATAAAAATGTATTGCTTTAGATACACATCTTAGATATCTAGGTTTTTACCTTCTTGGCCTCCTTTGTGTAGTTTCCTAATATAGGACTCTTTTGTATTGATGTTTGTATCCTCTCCTATTGTGAATAAGAAAATACAATTCCTAGAATATTATCATGGTATAAGAGCCTTGATGGAACCTTAACTGTGGCCGTTGCCGGAACCCACCGGAACCCTAGCCGCCATCGTCGTCGGAACTCGTCAAAACCCTAGCCGCCGCCCTCCTCGTCTAGATCTGCCGTCGACACCTCGATCCCTGTCTAGATCTGCACTGTTAGTGCCTTTCTCCTCCAAAGCCGCTTCCTCCTTAAAACTGCTGCCAATGCCGCCTCCTTCCTCTAGATCTTCTAGATTCCCTCTTCACTTTGTTCTTGTTGTTTGTCCCTTGTTTCCCTTGTCAAGAACCGTGATTCATTATTGTGAGGGAACTAATTACAACCTTTTTATACAATCAAGTCCAACAATGTCACCTACGGACAAAACTCAACAACCAACGTCACCGTTAAAGATTTCATTATTGTGACTTCACCGTTCTTGGTATAATTATTTTTGTTGCTATGTTAAAGATTTCGGTTAAACTCAATTCTACAAATTGGACTCAATAGAGTATGTTTGTTCAACCGGTCTTGAAAGTTTGGACAAGGACTATTATCTAAGCCAAGACCCTCCAAATCCTAAATCTGGGAAGGGAAGCTCAACGATAGTGATAATTGAATGGCCATATGGAATGCAATGGAACCAGAAGTCCTAAGCATTGCTCGAGAGGAGCAGCTAACAAAGATGATGTGATGATGTTCATTTCGGGATTGTCCACCAAATATTCCGGTGCTCATTCTCTACTATTGAGTCACTCATTATCTCAATTATTGGCATCCACATATCATCTCTGATATCAATATCATATCTGCAACACCTCGCTTAGAAACCCCAAGTTACCAATTTCAAAATCTCCAATTAAAAAAAAACATTGATTAACCTCAAAATACAGGATATTAATTTTCTAGAAAACTTCAAAATGTCCGTTCTATGTTGGTGATAAATACCAATCAAAACACAATTCCAAACCGGACATAACGGATTCTTACTTACAACCCGAATTAAGTAGCAAAATAAACGGGACATACATATAACCAGTAATAAAACTAATTACAAGCTACAATTACTACATCTTTAAGTAACGGTAATAAAACTACCATATACCAAAAGTAAGTTCGTAGTCTTCAAAGTCCCTCGATAAACCTCAAGTCAAACAACGGGTTCTTTCCCTTTATCCGTCTTCTTTCCTGAGAGGGTTGACACTTAAAAAAGGTAAGCAAACGCTTAGTGAGTTAGATAGTTAATTGTTACATATTGTTTTATATATATATATATTTTTTTTATATGAATGTTTCTGGTCTTGAATTGAGTCACATGGTCTTGATTTGGCTTTGATTTTGTCCCTTGAGTCTATTCCATATTATAATCTCGTTACATCAGTTTGCTTTCCGGATTCGGACTCGTTGTTTTGTTCCTTGGATTGTACGCCATAGTACGGGTACCACTTCGTGTGGCATGCCGGAAGTTGATGGCGAAGTCAACATCTCGGGTTGGATCGGGTGAGACATTCTGCGGTTGTGGATACTCATTGCTCAAAAAGGAGGAAGAGCAATGAGTAGGGAACCTTGGTACACACCCGGTAGAGGAAGGCGGGCAATGCGAGGTTTCCCGTGATGTACGATTCTGACTCGGACTTTGGCATGAGCCCGAAAGGTGAAGGACGGGGTGATGCACTGTCCTTGTTATGTTTATCGATTCGATTATTTGGTTATTGATCTTGTTTCCTTGTTGTATTGAGCATCAATGGTATGGTATGTTATAGTGGGTTGAATATGGAATTCTATGATCTTAGCATCTGGTACGTATTTATTCACCTTGCACGAGAAATGTACTCCGGTAGCTCTCCATCCCAGTCATTTGGGAGTGCTACATTAGCTTTTGCAACCTCTAGTAGTAGAACTGGTGGAAGGGAATGAAGTTACGGGGCTATTTTACCGAGTTCCTTCGAGAGAGTTGTGGTAGCTCGCAAGGCTCATAACCTTGAGGTATACTTTTCTGTATACTTTCCCCGGTTTCGCTGCTACCGCGGGCTTTACGCAATCGATCGGATTATATAGATATCCCTTCAACACAACATAGGTCATCGAAAGGATCTCGACAAAATAGCCCCGTAACTTCGGGAGAAGGGGTGCCTCCTCACATAGGGGGTAATCTCGTAGTTCCTACGGGGTGGAGATGATGGGGTCGGTCATGGAATCAACTTGATTCGGGACCACTATTCGAAATCTTAGTGGATATAGGAAAAAGATCCAATGTTTTTACTTTCTTGGCCTCCTTTGTGTAGTTCTCTAATATAGGACTCTTTTGTATATAAATGTTTGTATACTCTCCTATTGTGAATAAGAAAATACAATCCCCAAAATATTATCAACACCTAAGAAGAAATGCTCCAAATGCGAGGTTGGGGACACTTTCAAACTGAATGTCCGTACAGGCGAGTCATGACTTTGAGAGTGATTGACGTGGTTACTGTCATAGAGGAAGGGGAAGATGGGATGGCCATCTATGACGAAGAGCCTACTTTGAAGAGAGAATCAAACCCAATAAAGAAGAGCTTTTGGTTATATGGAGAGTGCTCCAAACAGAACATATATTCCATTCAAGGTGCACAATTAAGGGGATGGTGTGCAGCCTTATTATCGATAGTGGTAATTGTACAAATGTTGCATCCATAAGTCGTATCAACAAAATCAACATTTCTACTTCATGTCACTAGAATCCATACAAGCTTTAGTGGCTAAATCAGAACCGACGTAAAGGAACTGTTATACCCTCGACAATGTGGTCAAGTAAGTCTAAAAGGATAGGCTGGGTTGAAAAAGCCAAACAGGTCATATAATGTTGGCTGTAGGAGAATTGTACAAGTAGTCGCTGCAGTGGTACAAGTAGGCTCAGCATGTTAGTGAAGTTGGTTGATAGTTTTTACCTAGTATAAATAAGGAGTCATTGTGTGTAATGAGGGTCTTGATTATTTAGGTCCAATGGGAGAGAACTCGGCCTCTCGAAAGCCGAGAATATTCTGTAATCAATCGTTATCTTTTGTGTTAACTGATTCCTTAGATTCAATAGCAATTTCGTATTTGATTGATACATTTTTTATTAATTGGTATTAGAGCTTGAATCAATTGTTTTAGTTCTTTCCACCTTGAGGACAAGGTGTGTGTTGGCGGGCGGGTATTGTTATACCCTTGGTATGGAAGTCAACCGATCAATATTGGTAGGCGGGTAGGTGAGTTGGTGGGCTAGTATAAATAAAGTAGTTGGCTATTAGTTGAGGGCATCTGTTTTGTGAATTCAGTTGAGCGGAAACCGTTTTGGGAGAGACCCAGGCCTCTCGAAAGTCTGTGGAGATTGTAATCGTTCAGCTAGTTCAAGAAATTCAACCAATTTGGGCATTAGTGTACAGAGTAACCAATAAGCCCTACTCTCTTATTCTATTGGCAAATTTTATCAAGATCAAGCTCTTTATGATGTTATACTTATGGATGCATGCCATGTGTTACTTGGTGGACCTTGGCAATATGATAGTGATGTTCTGAATGATGGTCACCAAAACGCCTACACTTTTGTCATGAAGAATACCTTTGGTCCATTACCACCTACCCTACTCCCGAGTGTGAGCCAAGGATGGTAAAGAAGGTTGAAAAAAGTTTATTTATGATTGAAAAGTGGGTAGAGAAAACAATTAGCAAAGGTAAACATGTTTACATTTTGCTTATAGTTGAAATTAGGCCAAGTGAAGATGACACATAGCATGATGTTCATCCACTTTTAGAAGAGTCCAAAGATGTGTTCCCTTCTAACTTGCCTCCAAAGATTAACCCATCAAGGGGTATAAAACATCACATTGATCTAAATTTGGAGCACCGCTTTTTAATAAACCATCATATCATTGTGACATTGAGAAGACATGACAATTTCAATGTCAAGTCCAAGATCTCATTGACCGTGACTAGGGCTGGCAACGCATAGGGTAAGGGTTATTCCATTATCCAATCCATTCAAAATAACGGATAATGGAACAGGCAATATCCATCTCATAAACCTATTATTGATATCCTACCCTACCCGTTAAAAAACAGGTAATGGATAAATGGTAAATCTCATTTTTGAACAAATAATATTGTTAAACCTAAAACATACAAGTAAAACATAAGTTCATAAATATATACTTATTTTACATCTAATTTTTGTAGTAAACATTTTAATATTACTCTAAGTATAATCATAGTGTAATGTTCTTAAAACGATATAAAAGTTGAAAAACAACAATTTTCATTGTATTTATTTTTTCGACCTCGTCTTGTTTCTCATTTAATCATAATGAACTTTTTTACTTGATAAATATAATAACTAAATCAAATGACGCATTAATATACAACATATATGATAGCATTATAAAAAATACTATGGAGTAATATTTAACTTAATATATTTATGTATCCTAGAAGGGTACTCGTGCAATGCAGCGAAATACATCTCGATTTTAGTGTTTCGTTTTATTCTTTATCTCTGTGGATGTTATAATTCGGTTTTATATGGGTTTGAGAAAGCGATAATGTTTTTATGTTTGAATAAAATATGAATTTGAAAAAAATATATCGATATTAGTATCAAATTAACTATTTAAAAGTTCTTGTTTAATTTTTTATTATAATTTAATTTATGTTTAATAATGAAGTAATTTATTTTCGGTTTGATAATATAACCTTTTATAAAGATAATAATTAAGTATTTTGTTAGAACCCAATGCTTATCTTAATTATATTTTAGATTTTTTATATTTAAAATGAGATGTTTATCATTTGATTATGTTTATTCGCAGTTAGTTACACGGATCCAAAATGGAGCTTCAATAAGTTGTACTTGCGCACAATTTACTTGTGATCTTAAACTTTAAGTAATATGCATCAATAAATAGGTACTTGATGCATAAAAAATGGTTTTTAAGAGTTTTTTGTCAAATGCTTTATAATATAGTGTGCGTGTATATATATTAATATTTAACTTTACATAGTTATATATATGTAAATTTCATAACCGGTAATGGGTAATGAATAACGAAAAATTGTTTATCAATACCCTATCCTCAAAAATTTCGGGTAAACGGGTAACAGATAAGTGGATAAACGGATTAAAGTTTCTTTACCCATACCCTTATCCAATGGGTCGAAACTGTCGGGTAACTGGTTTACCATTACCCATTGCTAGCCCTAACCGCGACTACATACACGAAAGTACAAGTCCTTGTTATGTTTCAACCTTGTTGGTCCCTAAGAAAGATATAACCATGAAAATGTGTGTTGGCAGTTGTGCCATCAATAACATCGCAGTCAAATATTGGTATTTGATTCTGAGATGGGATGATATGCTAGATGAGATTCATGGTGCCAATTTCTTTTTTAAAATTGATCTTTTAAGTGGGTACCCCACAATTATAATGCGTGAAGGAGATGAGTGTAAAACACGTTCAAGACAAAAAGTGGTTTGTATGAATGGTAGGTGAACAAAGAGGCCAAAAAAAGAGTATTCTTTGTTATTTTTTCAAACCAGGGAATACAAGCAATTTATAGACAAACAACTATCTAAAAAGTGGAAAGATAGAGGAAATCAATCAGTGATTTTCTTTTTTCTTATTATAACAGAATATTCCCACACTTTTATAGTTGGATATAATAACTTTCTAATCTACTTTTCAAGAGTAGGTAATTCCATTTGGACTCACTAATGCTCCTAGTACTTCTGCGAGACTCATGAATGAGGTTCTTAGGCCTTTTATTGATCACTTCGTTGTTGTATACTTTGATGACATACTTGTGTATAACAAAGGCGCGGGCGGGTGAACATGCTCAATATATAAGAATAGTATTTGAACTTATAAGAAATTGGAAACTCTATTGAAAGTTGGAGAAGTGCGAGTTCTTTTTTCCAAAGGTGATCTTTCTTGGGTATATTGTATCCAAAGATGGTATTTTGGTGGATGAATCAAAGGTGGCAGCAATTAAAATGTGGCCGGTGCCTACTGATGTAATAGAGAATTAGAGGTAAGAAGTTTTCATGGTCTTGCCTCTTTCTACAAAAGGCTTGTTAAGAATTTTAGTACCATTGTTCCCCCTCTCACCAAGTGTATCAAGCAAGGTTCTTTAGGATGGACTCAATTTGCCCAAAAATCCTTTGAGAAAATCAAGGAGCGCTTGTGTAAGGCTTCTCTCTTGGCTTTCCATATCTCAACCAATTGTTTGAGGTTGGATGTGATGCAAGTTGAGTTGTAGCTTCTTCATAGGTTATTACTTCTTTGGTAGCTCAACAAATGTACTTTTTACTTGCTTGCATCCACAATATTATGCCTTGAAGAGGACTTGAACCTCTACGCTCTTTAGCATGAGAGGAGAGTTTATAAACAAATATAGATCTTGGGTATCATCGGTGGTTCGAGGTGCAAAATAAATGCCCCATAGCCTTTTTCAGCAAGAAGCTAAATTGATCAAGGAAGAATTATAGTACGCATCCCAAAGAATTCAATGCTATCGTACGTGCTCTAGATCATTGGAGTCATTACTTGAGGCCAATACACTTTGTTCTACATTCTTATCATCAAGCTTTGAGGCATATAAACGGCCAAAACAAATTTAATCCAAGACATGTAAAATGGGTAGAATTTCTCCGGTTGTTTACATTTGCTTCGAAGTATAAGGCCAGTAGTTCTAACCCTGTTGGTGATACCCTCTCAAGGGGATATGTCATGCTTACTATTCTTGGTGGTTGGGTGCTAGCTTTTTCTTTCATCAAAGATCTGTACATCGATCATCCATACTTCTCTAAAGTGATTCAGTCATGCAAAGAACAAGTTTGTGGCCCTTATCCCGTTCAAGATAGATTTATGTTAGAAAACAACAAACTTTGTGTACCTAATGGAACCATAAGTGAGCTACTAGTTAGAGCGAAGTCTATGGAGGAGGATTGGCCGGTCACTGGCATCAACAAGACTCTTGGCGTTCTGTAAGAACATATTTCTATTGGCTGTGCATGGAAAATGACTTTTATACCCTTATTAGAAGATGTGCAACGTGTCATCAAACCAAAAGCAAGTTCCATCAAGGCTTGTAGACTTCATTACCTATGCCTTCTCAACCATGTGAGGACATTTCTATGGATATCATTGTGGAAATTGTTGGGCACAAAGTTGTTTAACACGCCTATCATCTTCAAACAGATGGACGAATAGAGGTAGGGGTGTTATTTGGCTGGTTCAATCGGTTTTCGGTTTATTGGGTTTGGTATCGCTTTCGGGTTATTCAATCTGGTAATATATATTCATACTCAACAGTTTATTTGCATGAAGTAAAAGACGCCATCTACCAAAAACTAATATCTACCGTACGAAAATACATTATTTTTTCATGTAACATATATCGAGCTAAGCACATAATCTAACAAAAAACTTTATCTGCCATCAAACAAAAAACATTATATAGCAATAAAATATGTAAAATAATAATAGTATAATTCGTTTTTGGTTTATTTTTATAAAAGTATTAGTAGGATGTGTTATTTGTTTAACCAAATTACAAATTTAACCTAAAACGAACCGGATAATGTATCCTTATTCGGTTAACCAAACCATTTAACTTGAAAATCGAATAACCCGAAACCATTTAAGCCAAATCTCATTCGGTTTGGGAGGGGAGGGGGTTATTCGGTTGTGGTTACTTTTGACGCCCCTAGATAGAGGTAGCCAATTGAACACATACCACATTGCCCAGAACTATGTTATGTAAGATTTTGAAAAATTGGGATATTAAATTAGTATTTGCCGAGTTTGCATATAACCGTTCACCAACTTATGCTACATATCATCATACACCATTTGAGGTGAATTATGGGGTAAACCCTCTCATGCCTACTGATCTAGTACTCCTCTGGAAAGGTAATGAAGTCCATTTTGAGGTAGCAACTCATGCTAAAGAAATGTAGAATATTCATGAACAAGCCCAGGAGAAGATAGAGCATGCCAATGATTTGTAGAAAGAAGGGCCAAAGAAGGCTATCTTTGAACCTGAAGACCTCATGTCACTACGCTTAAGGAAGGAAAGGTTTCCTCCAAATAGGAAAATCAAGTTAATGCCGAGAGGTGATGGACCTTACAAGATGCTAGAAAGGATTGGAGATAATGCTTACAACTTCTTTATTATTAGTGTAGTGTTGTTGTTGCTTTATCACAAAACAATATCCAGTTTTTGCCTATATGATTGATCTTAATGGTGTTCAATTACTTTACTATGCATCATATTTATATTACAAGATAATGATATTAAGGATCTCCATAGCTAGATTCCCCTAGTTTGATTTTGGTCTATTATCAAGCATGCATTGTAATTGAAATTTGGAGACACCATGGAGACTTTATGGCACATTAGCTAGGTGTAGGCATAAGTGGATGATTATGGCATGTAATTATGTATGAAGATTTCATATATGATGTATGAGGATTCTTCCACTGACTTTCAGTTGACAGTGGCATCATAAGAAGAATTAAACGAAAATGCAAGGAGAATGTATTGTAAATCTATTTCACCTGAATAGTAGTTAAAAGTTAACCTATTGCCTTTTTCTTTCTTTTCTTCTCTTTATTATTTACTAGTGTTGGTGTTGTTCTTTCCCTTTCCTTTTCGCTCGCACGTTTGCACAAGCCGGAGATCTTCACTAAAACAACCGCTCTACCCTTTGGAGTAGAGGTCAGGTCTAGCTACATTCCACCTCTCTCATACCTTGGGTTTTTGTGGTTTGATTTTATACTACCTAAAGTTCGTAGCACGAGTTAATGAAGGGCCTTGGCCAACATCTTATCATGGCATTTAGACTGCTCTCAGACCTATCTTCACATGAAGAAACGGCTATATCTGGTTCTTGTCGCTAGTCTAGCAGTCTCATTATTATGATGCTTTTTTACCAATCGAGATGATGAAGCTCCTAACTTTTGAACTAATTATCGTATCAAAGTCAATTCACATTTGTACTTTCATGGCTTGATATTCCAACTCTACATTAGTGAGAAAAATCGTCATTCTTCTTAGGATACTAAGGTGGTGTTTTGTTTGTTGGAATCCAATGAAACCTGAAGGAATTGGAATGGTCAATCCCGTTCATGAGTTTGGTGCATTCTGAGTTTTAGGATGGAATTTCTTTTCCACATATGGTGGAACTTCAATTCCTTGGATTTTAGTATGATATTTCAATTTCTTCTCATCCGATCTTTTGAAAATGATTATTTTGCCCTTATATTTACTTTAATCCATTACATCCCACCACAACGGTCGTCACCACCACCACCCCCACCCCCACCACCCCCATAGTGGCCGCCATTACTGCCAGCACAGTCACCAATTTTGCCTCCCCTCCAACCACCACCATTACCAACGTTGCCTCCATCCCAACCACCGTCACCGCCGCCACCGTCATCACCACCATCATCACCGTCATTGACACCATCGCCACCAGCAATTAATATTATTATTTTATTATAATTCAGCAAACCATATAGACAAATTTCATTTTCTTTGACAAAATTTCTGCCAACCAAACGCTTGGTCGCACCTGATTAAATTTCATTTCATTTCCGACAGATTCATCTCTGTGAACCAAACATCACCTAAATTTCCATCAAACCAGACACAATGCCCAGCAATAGACTGGTGATGTAGGGACAGCGCGGGCATCCTGAACCATCTCACTTTGTAATACAACTGTTGGCATGAAGCATTGGCCGTGCCTCTGTATTGCATTATCACATATATATATACATACATACATACATGGGGTTTAGATAGTTACAACACTAGTAGGAAACATCTCTATAATATTACAATAGTAGGGAACTAGTTTCAGAATATTACACAATATTCTAACACATCCCAACAGTCTTAGCAAGAGGAGAACGGACGCTGAGAGGGGGTGGATCAGTATAACGAGAGGCATTATTGGATGTTATGAGAGTGGTGTCTGAAGCATTAGTGGGCGACTAGCATACATTCAACTCATGAAAAAGATCTGTCATGCCTAGGGGAAAATTTCCGAATGTATGCCTTTTGTTACAGAAAATAGTCAAACGGGTGCTTCTTTTGTGCTCCAAAAATGACACTCACATTCAGTGCATGTGAAACCACTTTTGAACAATTTTTAAGTTTCACATTTAGCATCTGCAATTGTTTTTAGGAATAGTTCAAAATCATCCACCATAGCATGTAACCATACCGACGTAATCCCCTTATAGATATAAGATCATATTCACTAAATGTGGAAGTCTCATTTTTTGAACATATAAGTGACCATTCACGATTTTTGTATTAGAGAACATATGACCTTCATTTCTTATTGAATGTTGGTTACAGTAAAATAGTTCTTAAGTCACTAATTTCAATGTTCAAACATTAAGCATGTTTTGTAATTTTGTCATGTGAATTAAAGAATAGCTCTTGGAATTCCATGTTAGTACTCAGGTGTAATTTTTTTTATGTATTAAGCTGATTACTTATTACTTTCTTCGTATTCTATGTGGGCTATTTATCCTCATGTTAGCCGAGTATTACTGTTCTGTGTGTTTGGTCATCTGAAAGTTTACACGCTTATGTTGATGATAATATGAACTCTATTTTCTCAATGTATTTTTATTTGAACCTTGAAGGTAATATATTTCTTCATCAATGAAACTCTTGAAAACATTCAGTAGTTGATTAAAGATGCTTTGTTATTCAAGCTGTTTTATGGCACAGAGATCTATTAGAGTCCAGGGTTATTTTGCTGATACAGTGTGTACAATCAATCAGTTTCAGATGATGACTTAATAGACTATTCTGTCAAGCCTGAGTTCTATGATCCAAATCTCGACGATAAAGACCAATTGTGGATTCAAAAGAAAAGGAAAGGTCAATATTCTGATGCTGTGCTCAGCTGTCCTGCATGTTTTACAACCCTATGCCTGGAGTGTCAAAGGTAATTTTTGATCAATTGAGTTCATGAGTAAATTATCCATTGGTAAAAATAGCATCATAAAATCATGAAAGAAACAGTGAAATTTAGCCTGTTAGGTGCTGCTCAGAAGGGGGGCAGTTATCTGTACTAATCTGGTTCCATCCTTAGAAGCAATCGTTAGGAGTCAACACTCTCAACTTTATCGGGTAAGGGGCCGTTTACCAAACGCTTACCCGGGTAACGCTTACCAAGTCACGTAACCTTATTGGATGAATATGGTAAGGATCAAGAATCTTACCTGGTAAGAGCGTAGGCAAGGACAAGAGTCTTACTCGGTAAGTGAGGGCGACGACTCTTACCACAGATAGCACTTACCGGGTACATTGTTCCATACGATACCGTTATGGTGGACGAAAATATTACCGGGTAAGTAAGTGATTGTGTTGAATCTTGTTGGTAAGCACTTACAAAGTAAGCGTTGAGTAAAAGGCCCCTAAGATTGTAGTTCATCAAAATGGTATCGTATGCAACAATTTACCCAATAAGCGTTTACCAGATAAGAGTCGTCACTCTCACTTACCAGGTAAGACTTTCCATCCTTATCATCGCTCGCTCTTACCGGGTAAGATTCTCTTACCGGGTAAGATTCTCTTACCCTTATCATGTTCATCCGATAAGGTAAATGACCCCGTAAGCTCTGACCGGGTAAGACTTTCCAACCCCAACCTCGTTTTATGTTCTCCGTTCCCCACCCAATCAATTCCTGATCGGTTTGGGGGGGAAAATCCCCGACGGGTATGGTACCTGTTGGGTACCCTGCTTAGGAAAAGATAATTGTATTTTAAAATGAAAAGAAAAAAAATGAGTTTTTAATTTTAAAAACAAATAGATAAACCTCATGTTTCAATAAACACATAATAACATAACTAAGCACTAATCATAGTTCATGACAAATTTAAAAGCATAAAATTATTAAGAAACAAATCAAGTTTATCTATTTATCTATATCTATATCTCTCTCTCTCTATATATATATATATATAGGGTTGGGTTCACGTGAGACCAGACTGTTTTCGTGAGACCCGTGAAACCACATTTTTACACTTGAAACTTCACAGCAAAAACATTGTGAAGGTTTAAAAAAGTCGAACCTTCACAGCAAAAA
>NC_037528.1:46580622-46595943 GCF_001531365.2 Cynara cardunculus var. scolymus
TAGTTACACGAATTCAAACATGGAGCTTTAATAAGTTGTACTTGTGCATAATTTACTTGTAATCTTGAATTTTAAGTAATATGCATCAATATACAATACTTCATGCATAAAAAATGGTTTCTAAGAGTTTTTGTCAAATGTTTTATAATAAAATATAGATATATATCAGGTAGTTCCATCCCCGACCTCGTACCTGCTTCACGTATGAAAACCAATACATGTCCCCAACCCGTTACCCGATAAGCCAGGGAGTCCCCCGATGCGATGGGTAAAATTTCCTTCAGTAAGAGGGTTGTGTTTGCAAAATTTCAAGTTTGTTGTTAATTTACTATTTTGAGATATGCATTGTTGAATGTTGGTTTTGTTGGCAGGCATGAAAAATATGTGACCCAATACCGAGCAGTGTTTGTGGTAAATTGCAAGATGAAGAAAGGGCGAGTAGTATCCGATGAAGGAAGTTTGAAACGGAAAAGAGTTAGAAAAGAGGAATCAAAGTCATTTACTTCGGTTTGTTGCTCGGTTTGCGAGACTGAGGTTGGGGTCATCGATGACGATGAAGTTTACCATTTTTTCAATGTTCTTCCCAGCGAGCCTTGATATGCTTTCATAATTGTGTTTTTAACTTCACATAATTCAAACAGGACCTTAATTGTTAGTCTAATATGTTAACTGTTGCTTGGGCTTTGTTTTATTTTGGTCCAAATCACCCTTAGCCTTCTTGATCCGGAGTTTCGAGTCAACTTTGAATGAAAAATCGCAGGTCTCATGCCGATGGTTCTCAAGTCGTTACAATTTGAGTATGGTCAAATGAGGAAAAGAAAAGTACAATGTAACAACTGTGCCCGAATGAAATTTTACGTTAAAACATTAGATGGAAAAATCTTGCGTAACGTTGAACAACATGGATTCGATACAAAACCCACTTTGATGTTTTATGTGAAGGTAAAGACGCATAAAGTTGTATTGGAATTATTAAAGGTGTAAATATTGCATTAACACTTCATAATAATATAATTAGTCAATCTATAAAATGGTCGGAGAAGTAGTTTCGACCATGGTGAATTATGTATTTTATATGGATTCTAATTTTGATAGTTTTATGATCGTTGATGATTATTAGCGGAAGGATGTGTTAGCGATTTTAGTGTCATCAGGTCATTTAAATGTAATTGGAAGTAACATTGAGTTCCAAGGGGGTTTTATACTGTGTTTTAATTCAAGTCAAGAGGTGCGGAGTGTACACTTGTTATAAGACAAGTATGACTCCGTTGGGAGTTACGGGGCAGCACCCCTTACATTGTGGTGGAAAGTTAAAACATAAGGACCAGAGGAGCTTTGGTCGTCCAAAGTGGCTCTGGTTGATAAGACCAGAGGCTCTGGTTTCTTGCCTCTGGTTGTTAAAAACCATAGGCAGGGTCCAAGGACACCAGAGGGGCTCTGGTTAGTAAGACTAGAGGATCTGGTTTCTTGCTTTTGATTGCTAAAACTTGGCTCTGGTTGGTAGAGGGGATCTGGTCCTTAAGGACTAGAGTGGCTTTGGTTGGTCTTGCCTCTGGCTTCATGTCTAGAACGGTTAGAACAATTTTGTAACTGTCCACTATCATTAATGAACAGTTTTTGTAACTATCCACTACTCCTAAAATTGAGTCATGTTTATCATTTCGGTTAATTTTATGAGCATAAATGACTTTTATGCGTGTGTTTTTAGAAACGGGTTTTTGAACAATCCTACTATACTCTCCAACAAGTTTGCTTTCATTTTTGTGCCTAAAAACTAAAGTGCTCTCTTGAGTCTTATCCCATAATGAATTTCGTGTAACCCAAGCATCTGATCGAAATATCAATTTGAAAAGTGATCTCTTACACAATTTTCAAGTAATTCGGTTCTTGATCGGTCAACCCTTTTTCATGTCCTATATTTCCCTAACAATCGAATTGATATTTCGTGATGTCGGTCATGGCCGAGTCTGTGAAAGAGATGACTTCAAAGTTTGTAAAGCTGGAGAAATTTGAAGGAGTTGACTTTAGGCGCTAGCAGAAAAAGATGTAGTTTCTTCTAACGACCTTGAAGGTGGTGTATGTACTGAGTACCCCCATGCCTGAGATAGTGGAGGACGCGACGCGGGAACAGACTCGGAGGAGGAGCAAGTAGGGGAATGACGATTACATATGCAGATGCCACATTCTAAATGGTATGACTAATTCCCTTTTTGACATCTACCAAAATGCGGAAAGTGCGAAGGAATTATGGAATTCCCTTGAGTCAAAATATATCGCTGAAGATGCTTCTAGTAAGAATTTCTTGGTGACAGATTTTAATGATTATAAAATGGTTGACTCAATGCCCGTAATGGAACAATATAATGAAATCCTTCGCATTTTGGGTCAATTCACACTGCACAAAATGAATATGGATGAATCCACTGTTGTGTCGAGTGTTATTGACAAACTTCCACCATCTAGGAAAGATTTCAAGCACAATTTGAAACATCAAAAGGAGGAACTGTCACAGGTTCAACTTGGTAGCCATTTGCGCATCGAAGAATCTCTTCGTGTGCAAGAAAATGGCAAGGATAAGAAAGTGAATCGGGACAATGTTAACATGATCGAGGAAAATAAAATGCACTCGAATAACAATAACGAGAAAGACAAGAAGTGAAAGTTTGATGGAACCAATAAATCCTTCAAAAAGAAGAAGGATTTGATGGAACCAATAAATCCTTCAAAAAGAAGAAGGATTTGATGTGCTGGGGATGCTACAAAATGGGCCATTGTAAACGTGATTGCCAGGTTAAGCTTAATGGTGCTGGTGGAACAAGTGGAGGATGTGGATCCGAGTATAAGGACCAAGCTCAAGTGAAAGAAGGTTAGTTTTTGACTAACCTTGTTTTTGATAAACCTGTCCATGTTTACTATGTTTCACTAATTCCCGAGTCTTTCTATGTACAGGATGATGATTGTGCATGGTGGGTGGACTCGGAGGCGAGTTGCCATGTTTGCAAAGATCGACGCTGGTTCGAGAAATTAATATCGGTTGAAGATAAATCTGTGCTAAACATGAGGAACGAGTCAACAACACCGATATGCGGGATTGGAGTAGTTAATTTAGAATTTACTTCCAGTAATCATGTTAGACTAGATGATGTTCTATTTGTACCTAGAATTCGTAAGAATTTGGTGAGTGATGTTTGTTTGAATAGCGTTGAATATAAACAAGTTTATGAATGGGATAGGTATATCTCAAGGGGAGATTTACCTGATGATTCAACTTTAATTTTGTGTGGACTTTTTTTTCATCTTACCCATTTCACAAGCTGGGCGGAGAGAGTTTTTCAAATTTGATGGATGGCAGTGCTTTAACTAGGTCTTTCTCCACCAGTTGATCAAATGGCTTTGAAGTTTAGGTGAGAAAACCTCTTGTGCCAGATCCATCCTTCTTCCTTGATAGTTGTGGAGGCCAAACATATAGCCTGAGAGTTTTTCAAACTTGGAAAATGTGCTGAGTACAGATCACCATCTCTCTTGGTAGTTATCACTTGGACTCCATTTGAATCTTTAACAGGGCACCTATCAATATGAAAATGAACTTCATAGAGTTTGTCATATAATTGGCTGATATTGAAGAGGTTATGTTTTAACCCTTCAACATACATTACTCTCATGATAGTGACAGTTCCATTGGTCAACATCCTCTAACCTTGTAAATACCCCTTCTGATTGTTTCCAAAATTAACAGTGCCGCCATGTTTTTCTTAGAAGTTGGTCGACAACTGTTTATAGCTTGTCATGTGTCTAGAGCATCCAGAATCCAAAATCCACACATGACAGACCTGCAAAAAGAGATCACTTGATTTTAGGTATCCATTTGTAAATGGGTCCCTTGGGTTCAGTGGAAGATGAAACTTTTGGTTTCCACACTTTGATTATTCTTTTTCCATATTTTTTTTTGAATTATTTCAGTGTAAGTTTTAATCTGCCACTTCATTATTGGCTTGTTGAATGGCAAATTGAAGTCTGGATTTTGATTTTTGTTCATTATGTTAAAGTTCCTTGTTTGCTTGAAAGCCTGTTCAGATTTGGATTTGCTCTTTAGATGAAATGATTTTTGAGAAGAGAATCTGTCCTTTTTGATCCATTTTGGTTTGAAAGAATTTTGACCATAATTAGTATAATGAATATGTTTCTTGAGCATGGAAATCATCTTGGTACACATACATTCAAAAGAATTATGACCATAATATTTATCAGAAACACAAGTACTATTGTTCAAAGGTTTTAAATTCCCAACAAACTTAGATTTATCAAAAACATTCCTTTCTTATTGGCTTTCTTTCTCAAAGGTCCTTTTATTTTCTCTAAAAAAGTTGAAGACTTTGAATTAGATGATTTAGACTTCAAATTCTAGTTTTTTAAATTGACTGGCTTTTTACAACCTGAAATCTCACCCTTTTCAAAGAATTTGGGTCTGGTGTGAAAGTCAGAGATGGGAACAACAGAAGGCTTAGTTTCTTTAACTTTTTGTTTAGAAGAAACTTTTTGGCATTCAGACTTATGGGTTGATTTCCATCTCTATTTCCTCATCACATTCAGACTCATTCATCAATTTGAGGAAACCAACAATTCCGGTGAAGCCAATCTTCTTCAGCATAATAACCGATTCCAATGAACCTTGTTTCCTCCGACAAAACTACCGACAAACTTTGTCAAGCTCATATAATAGATGTATTTCAGTTTTAGGTTTTTTAGGGTAAATCAAGGGTCGATATCAGGGAGGAGGCCAATAGTCGTTCGAAATGGAGAAGGGGCGATGGGGGTAATGTCAGGGTTTCTCGTTTCTTGTTCCATTTTCGGGTTCTAAGTCGCCGAAGAAGGCGACAGGGAAGGAGGATGTTTTGGGTCGTCGAAGATGGAGATAGGAGAACGGGTACGGGGTGATCGGGAAGGAGTAGTTCTTGAGTTTCGAAAAGTAACAAAAGGGACCCCTATACAATTTTGTTTTTTGGTCCTCTTAACTTTCAATGTATACATTTTGGTCCCTAATTTAAAAAGGTTAATTTAAAAAATGGTTAGAATATAGAAAAGTTAAAAAAAGACCATTTTGCCCTTGATTTTAATAGACTTAGTAGATGGTTGTTTGGTCCAAGAACCAAATCCAATAGAAAGTGAGTACACATAAACCAAATCCATATTAAATGAAGTATGAGGTTAAATTCATAAAAATCAACATACTACAAGGACCAAATCTGTAATTTATTATTTATTACATTACAAAATGCCCTTTAAATGAATTGCAGATGGTCCAAGCCCAATTACAAGCCTTACAACTCTACAAGTACGTATTTGGGTTGACTTCAGTGCCCCATTGGCTGATTTGGAACAATGCCATTGAGTTTGAGGTGGTCGAATCATCCCCCAAGAACCCATAATTTCCCATTCTGTTTGTTTAGCTTCTCTAAGCTCCAACGGGTTTCCAAAACTTCATCGATCTCAAAATCTGAAGGTCAATTTGGAGGAGCCTCGTCTGTTTGGTTCGTTAAGGTTGTGTGCACATTATATGTTCGACGTAAATCGTCAGTGAAAGAAGTTCGCGTTTCGGATTATCTACGCAAGAATTTAAACTCTTTGACTGCTTTTAGTGTTATTAAGCATATGAATAGTAATTGGAATAACCCGAATTTGGCTTTTAGTTTTTTAGAGTATACCAAGAATACATTGAATCTTGTTCATTCGACTGAAACATATAGTTTTCTTTTAAGGTCATTTGGTTATGTGACTCAAGTGGGTGTTCATGATTTAGCCAAAAAGGTAATTGATTTGATGAGGATTGATGAGGTACTGCCAGATAGTTCGCTTTTAGGCTTTGTGATAACGTCATTTGTGAATGCTGGTAAGTTTGAGGTTGCCAAAGAGTTGATGGTTGATCATTCTCGATCTAGCGTTGAAAAGGATGAGGTGCTCAGTTGTGTTGTGTTTAACAAACTTTTAAGTTCATTGGTGAAGAGTAATCACATGGATGAGGCGGTTTCTTTCTTCGAAAACATCATTTTACGATTGAAATGCTATTCTCCTGATGCTTGTACTTTTAACATAGTCATCTCCGCTCTGTGCCGGGCTAGGGAGGTTGATAAGGCATTCAGCATTTTCAATAAAATGAGGAAATTCGGTTGTTTTCCTGATTTGGTTACCTATAATACTCTTTTAAACGGATTTTGTCGTGCTGGCAATGTTGATAAAGCACATGAGTTGTTGAGAGAAACTTGTATGGTCGATGGATGTTCACCAAATGTTGTGACTTTTACTTCAGTTATATCTGGGTATTGCAAACTAGGTAAGATGGAAGAAGCTATGGTCCTGTTTGATAATATGATCGGTCATGGAATCAGACCCAATACTGTTACCTTTAATGTCATCATTGATGGTTTTGGTAAGATTGGCAATATGGTTTCTGTACTAAATATGTATGAAAAGATGGTTGATCTTGGTTGTACTCCTGATGTTATCACCTTCACATCTATTATTGATGGCCATTGTCGCCTAGGAGAACTGCAGCAAGGCTTAAAGATTTGGGATGAGATGAATAGAAGAAACTTATATCCTAACATATACACCTTTTCCATTCTCATCAATACTTTGTGTGAAAAAGGTAGATTAAATGAGGCGTGTGACCTCTTAAGACAATTGAAGAAGAGAGATGATATTGTTCCTAAAACATTTGTTTACATCCCTGTAATTGATGGTTTCTGCAAAGCAGGCAACGTCGATAAAGCTAATGCGATTGTTAAGGAAATGGAGGAGAAAAGGTGCAAACCTGATAAGGTAACATTTACCATTTTAATTATTGGGCATTGTATGAAAGGGAGAATGATTGAAGCAATAAGCCTTTTCCAGAAGATGCTTGTAGTTGGCTGTGTCCCAGATTCGGTTACTGTAAATTCATTGGTATCACGCCTTCTGAAGGCTGGGATGCCAAAAGACGCTTTTGAAATAACGAAAGCTGCATCAGGCATGCCTGTCACACAGACAGACACCTCGTATAGTAAAAACACAAATATCCCGGTGGCTTTTTGATGTTGCGTTTGGACAAGCAGTCCCTTGAGGTCATCGGTGCATGCGAAAAAGCTCAATGCTTGGCATTATCAGGTGTGCACATCATAAGCATATATAATATGATCCATTATTTCTTTGGCATATATTTGGTTGCTAAGTTGTGGTGTGTTGTGTTTAATAACAACAGTTATTTGTGGCATTTACAATTTTATATGCTTGAAAGCCATGGTAATGGGTTAAATGTAACTTTACAACTTACAAGGATAAAAGTCCAGAATGTTTTAAAATAAAACAAGTTGATACATTGTTATTTCACATTTATGATGCCATTGGTTTGAACTTTGAAGTGTGGTTTGTTAGACTGATTGTTGGAGTGTATTTCTCATCATCATGTTTTAATTGGCAATCAGTTTTCTTGCTTTGGATCCTCCCTTAACCTGGATGTTACTTTTTGTTGGATCGGTCATGTTTCATTCCCTTTGTGTAAGGTTTTTTTATCAAGACGTAGAACAGTGTTGACGTGTCAGCAAGTGCCGTTATCTGATTCTTGAAAGTTAAAGATGTATTAAATTTGTCATATTGGCATATTGCTAAACTTCAGACGGTTTTCTGTCATCTTCTTAAGTTCAAGGAGTTCTCTGTAGTAACTTTTTTCAGGGTTTTCTTTTTTGAATTCGTCTAATTTGTTTGGTTTGATTATTCTCCATCTCTGACCTCGAGGAAGGTTTGATCTACCGCTAACCCAGATATCCTTGGGCCAATGACCCTTTAGTCCCTTGTGTGTTTTCCATGTTAAGATGAGTATATGGTCAAATCTGAACATTGTGAAACAACCGTTGATAGAAAATGCTGTTGGATTCTCATAACCTATTAATGATGTTACAATATCAAACCAACATGTTTTCTGAGTCACCTTCATTATCTGCTTGACATGATCATACCTTCTTTTGAAACCTTATGTCCTGTAGTCAAGTGGCTTAACAATTATATTGTTTTGCAACTATGTCACAAAATAATGAATTTGTCTACCACATTGGAGAATTCAGTTGCTGAACTATTAACATTGTCGGTTTTACCCTCTGAATGTTTCTTTAACAGGTCAAGTCTAACGAACGTTACAGAGTTCCTGCTATTCTGAGTCTCAGCAAAATGTGGGTTGGTGGATATCAGTATATTTCTTTTATCAGAACACATGATGCTGGATGGGAACACGAATGAGGGCTAACGGGGTTTTTCTTCTTCTAAAACTAGTCATTCCATAATAGCCGAACGTCGGTAATCAACATGATCTGTGCAAAAAAAAGGGGGGCGGGGTGGTGAGTGCAGAGGCTTATGATGAAGGCTATTCACTGCTGGAGTTGCACAGGTGACACACTGAAGACTATATTATCTGTTTTTCCCTTTGTTCTTTCGGTATTTGGGTAAATATATGAAGCGCACTGAAGCTACCTCTTTTTTTGGGTAGCCATGGGTGTCTAGACCAGCTTGCATACACCGGCTAATCCCCTAGGCGACGATGAATGGTCTGGAATCATGGAGTCATCACAGGTGACCCTCCATGGCCATAAGAGCTTCGACAGTGTCTGGATTCGAACCCCAGGAAGATGAAATTTACCACTACATCCCTAAGACTTAACCAAAGCACCACAACCCAAGTGGCTCCACTAAAGCTACCTTGACATAAAAAAGAGTAGTAAGCAGACCCATCATCATGTTATTTATCATGCCATGTCACTTGAGGGCCAAAAGGCTAGATGTCGGGTCTCCTCTCCTTAGGTAGCTAGTTCGAGTGTCCTGAGGACCACAGAGGATGTTTTTAGCTGTTATCTTCAACGTCCCATGGGATTAGTCGAGGTATGCATGAGTTGGCCCAGACACCCACTCTTACATAAAAGAATGATGGTGGTATTGTTAGCCGGTGCCATATATTCAACCTTTGTACTATATCCTAAAAGGGTAATTCACCATCAATTCTTGTTCTTCTATTAGGAACAACTTTATTAGGAATTTGCTTATTTCAGTCGATGAATTTAGAGAAGAGCAAAGAATGTATATGTAAACTTGACGGTATATGTATATATCATATGCAATACATCTGGTCTTAACCTGTTTATAATCGATTCCTTTTTTAAACTTGTTCTTGATCGACGAACCCAAATGAATATCATTACTTAGCGATGCACGAAAAGGCCTGAGCTTGAAGCCCGGCCTAAAAAATCCGAGGCCTAGTGAGCCCCAAGCCCAGGCCCAAGCTAAGAGTGGATAGTCGGTTTTGGTTCATTTTCTTTGGGATTGTTATATTTTGAAAATGGAATGTTATCTCATTCTCATATCTTTGGTGCTACTAGTTATTTGACCTTTTTTTATTGATAGGAATGCTTTAGATAAAACTGTTTGTTTTTATAAACTGATAAATGTCTGTATGTGTAGGCAAAATCAAAATTACTAATGTCTGTATGCTTTTTTTTGGTGATTTGATTGGTTTGACAGTTCGGTCTAGCCTGATATGTGGTTTGAACTTTTTCTTGAGTGATATGAACCGACCGACCACTAAAAGTACACATGTATTAATTATATTTAGTTTTCATGTTGTAGGCTTTAACTTTTATGAGTCAATTAAAAAAAGTTCTTCCAAAACATTATGTTTTTTAGGTTTCATTTCTTAATTGACCGCGTTATCTAAATCCGCAAAATCCAAAATCCGTCAAATATCAAATCCAAAATATCAAATCGTCCTTCGACTTGCTCAATATTTGTTCAAAATTCCAACAATTGTGGTGGGTTTGTTTAACTTTTTTTTTTTTTCCAGTTTGATCCAAAAAAAATTTACTTTTATAGATAAACATTCATTTTATAATTCAATATACTATTTTTTTAATGATGTTATATTAGTAGAAATTTCATTTTATATATAGATTTTATGTTTTTTAGTTTAAACCCCATAAGAGGCCTAAAATGTCTAAATCAGTTAAACCAGACCGTCTTTTTGTGATCCGATTTGACCGGTTTTGTCACTTGCTATAAAACCGCTCAGTTTGGAAATTTTCTACACCACCATTGCAGTTTGGTTTATGGTTTTGGGAGTTAAAGTGCCCAAATCAGACCACGAACACCCCTACCTACCAATAAGATCATATAGGTCTAAATTGGTTTAGTTGGTTATGGTAAAAACAATAGGGGGATCTTTGGATGAACGAGACTGTTGCTAGATTCATTTCAACATCCAATTACTACCAAGCAAAAACTAGTAGCCAACCAAACCAAATGAGCCGATATATCTCACCCGAATGTGAGATTTCTATGCAGATCTACCTCAAATAATTGTCATTCTTTTCATGAAGACCCGAGTTTGTGAAAAGTGTGTGAAGGTGATAAAGGTACCATAAAGAGGAAGACTTTGAGAAAGATGAACTTGAGACAGGAAAGATAGATACAGTCAACTTTGAAAACTAGTTATGTGTACGCAACAACATATAAATCTTGAGGTATAAGTCAAACAAAGCCAAACAATCGGTCAATACCATACTGGGAAGGACCAACGGTGCTTTTTAATGTAACAAGGCGATAAACCCGAAGGAAGATATATAAAATGGGAGTTCGAGCTCTGTTAAATCTATATAAGAGGGATGCGCTGGATCTCATGTGTCCATGACGAAAAACCTTCATTCAGTCAACCCTCTTAATGTCCTAGTTTTTGGATGTGTAAGCTGCTTTTTCAGTAACAGTTTGGGTACATCAGACCTTATTAGCATTGGTCTTTCTACCTATGGAGATGTCATCTCCGACAATTATTCCCTTAAAAGTTGTACTGATAATGTTTAGGGCCTGGTTGTCCTAAACAGTATTTATTTATGTTGTAAATCGTTTAAGTTACCTGTAAAGGCCGACAACCCCTCACGTTCATCCTTAAACTTTTGTGATCCTGACCATCATGCATGATTGCCCGATACTATCTCCCTTATATGGTGTTGAGATCGTTTTCTTAAGCCTCATGAACCTTGGTTCATCGGGTGGACCGTGAGGTGTTCAATGGTATGCAAGCCTCAGATATTTGGACAAATTGGAGAGTGACACTGAATTGATCTGCAAACTTTATTTCAAAAATAATCATGTTCAAACAGTTTGTTCTAACGGTTATTGTGGCAATGCATTAAATATTACGAATACAAAATTAATAGCAAAATATTAGAAATGGAAAAAATTATTGAAGTTGATTTAACTTTTTCTAAGGTTTTTTACTTTTATTTCTTTATTTTAAAAAACCTGTCGATGAGGGTTTGTAGTCTCATGAACGGTTTGTTTACTAGTTGCTGAATGGTTTGATGCAGAATGATTAGGTGGTCAGAATGATTAAGAGACTCTCATAATATAGTGCAAAATGAAATATAATTGTTTGGTAATTGTTTACAATGAAATTAAGGTGCTTAATGGTTAAGAGAGGTCCAGGATACAAAATCATTCAGAGGGTTTTAAAACCATTAAGAGGTAGACTCTTTTTTTTTTTGTCAAACAAGATTCACCTATGAACGAATCAGAGGCTGCTTCTTAATGGAACTATTAAGAGGTAAACATACAAATAATTTGACTTTTATTTCTTTATTTTAAAAAAATTGCCGAAGATGCATGTTTTTTTTTATTTCCCTTTGGTAATTTGGAGGGTTTGTAGTCTTCTCTTGTCTTGTTAAGTTCTATTTTCTTGTCTATAATCGTTTCAAAACGACTCGTCAAATTATACGTATTTCTCGACTTCTTCTGTAATTCAATAAACTGTTTGAAGGATTCTTGTGTAACAAGACCCTTTAAAGCATCTTCAACAACTATGTTATTTAAGAAATTTTGATATTTAGGAAAAATATGCTTCAACAGCTACGCTAAACTCTGCTTTAAAATAGAGACAAAAATGAGAGAGAATGGAAAAATCTCCAAATCTGAAAGAAGAGAAAGAAAATACAGCATACTGTTGGAGATGCTCTTAAAACTTCGTGATTGGTACGGTTGGTGAAAGCCAGGAGAACCACTTCCTAATGTAGATAACGTATTCGAGAAACGATTTCGTCACCAACCAAGTAGAAATTTAGGAATTTAGGAATTCAATCTTGAAACTGTAAAAAAAAGTAGTTTTGTTGCCACTGACTCCTTCCTTGTTTTTCAAAATATGGTTATTTCGATCATAAAACAACACAAAAATTTAGAATCAGAATGAAAATTGACAAATCCTGAAAAACACTGATATTCGAATTTCTAATTACAATAATTAGATTCATAGCATATTCAAACACTGCCTAATTTGAAATTTGTATGACATTCGATTGCTCCCTGAGATTAGGGGTGATCATGGGTTGGGTTTGGTTGATCGGGTTGAAGACATTTGAACAAATCAACCCAAACAAACCAAAGTGCAACCCTACCCAACCCGTACGGGTTGGTCGGGTTGATATTTTGGTACATTAAAATAATTTTCTAACCTTGAATATGCTATTTCTTTACTCATAATTTCTTTTTCATTATCAACCATTTGATACAACTTATCCCTACTTCTTACATATATCATATTCAGTTAATTTTCTCAATTTACATATATATGTTCACAGTTACTGAACATATATACGAATGAGTTATATAGAGATGTAAATAGATTGAAAATATGTGTATATGAAGAGCATACATGATAGTGTAATTGTTAATGTATATATTAATATAAATTCAACAATCATATTAAATCCAAGAAATAAAAGGACATCGGGTTGGGTTGGGTTCAAATAATAGTAACTCAATATCAACACAATACCTACAGTTTGATAATTTTACAACTCGATTAGACATCAGGTTACTTCGGGTTAAGTTATTTCGCATTCGGTTGGGTTGATCGAATTGGTCAGGTTTTTGAGCACCCCTACCTGAAATAACTCCCTGTCGAGGGCAACATTGCAACCGTTATGCTGATAACATTTTAAGTTGTACAACTAAAAGAATACGTAAAGAGTGTTATCATAATTTCCGGTACGAGTCATTTATACCAATTGCAACGAACATTATGAAAATAGACAAAAATATCCTTGAATTGAAGAAAACATGACCGACAATTTTTTTAACGTCATTTTATGTGATCTTTATGTTATTCGAATTCTATTTATAAAAAAAAAAACCTTTATAATGACGACAAATTCGCAACCGGTTGACTCAGGCATGACGAAAAAATGGATCACTCAATTTTACGGTACAAATTTTTATATTAAATTCGATCGGAATTACATAAAATGATTAAAATGCCTCCAAATTTTAATTATTGAAATGAACAAGGGTTTTAAGGGAAACTGTTTTAAAGACCGTTGTTGATTGATGTAGGGGTGTGCAAAACCTGAATTATCCGAAACCCGAACCCGAACCGAAAATAAGGTATTTATATAAAACTCGAATGTCTTGAAATCCGAAAATCCAAAAACCAACTTATTGGGGAAAATTCGGGTTTGGGTTGGGTTTGATTTTTGGCCACCTGATCTGTCCGAAAATCCGAAATATATATACATATATATTTTAAATCCTATATAAATATACTTATTTATCTAATTATCTTTTGAAAATTCTAAAAATCTTAGTCGGTCGTGTTTTTTTTTTCTAATTTCCTAAGCATACTATCGATTTATCAATCCTCTAAATCAATTGAATTCATCGCCCAAATCAATTGGATATATATACCTTTTGCATTATAACTAAACCCGAACCCGATCGACCTCAACCTGAAACCTGACCAACCCGAACCCGAAGCAATCCGAAATCCAAAATTTGAGTCTTGATTTTCATATCCGAAATCCAATCAGGTTTTTAATTTTCCCATCCGAACCCATCGGACCCGTCCAATACACACCCCTACATGGATGATTCTATACCACAAACATTGTTGTCTGAAAACTATGGAACTAAATTTAATGAATTCCTTCAAATTCCCATGGTTGAAGGAATGGACATTTTTTTTAACTTGGATATCCAACCCGCTATACGAGCCGACGAATCCCAGAACGATCACATGCTTTGCAGATAGCCCAGAGTCACCTCATTTGAACCTCTATGGCCACAAGAAAATTGACATTTCCCTGCGAAAGGCTAGGATTGCAATGGAATTGACCATCCTTGTCTCGGATTAACATTTAATATTTTATATTGTATTTAATAAAATTAATTTATTTATTTTATTTTATATTACGGTAAGTATTTTGTAACAACAGTGAAAAATATATATATATCCATCAGTGCATATAGGTTGCACATTTCAAAAGTTTGGACAGATCAAAGATCCATTAAAAAAATCAGCAGTACATAAGAAATCTAATTCTATATAAAGAAAAAGATTGAATTCATGTAAGACTGGTTGAACTTGTCAAGCCCAAATCAGTTAAAGTCCGGATGATGACGTTCAGAATGGAATGACTGAATAATCTCAAAGCCAATAATACAAAAGTGATTGGCTTTCATGTAAGGCTGGTTGGAGTTGTCAAGCCCAAATCAGTTAAAGTCTGGATTTGGGCTTGACAACTCCAACCAGTTTCACTATGGATGCTCTAAGCAACCCCTTTAATTTCTTCATGGTACTCGTATGTTTTTCACTATTAACTATTTTTTTTATATAAAAAAGAGTAAATTATGTTTTTCGTTTCTATGATTTGTCACAAATTTTGGATTCCGTCCTTGTTTTAGTGCCTATGGTTTTGCAATTCATTTTTATTTTTGTCCCTGAGGTTAAACACGAGTTTTAAGTATGAGGGACTAAAACAGAAATGAATTGTAAACTACAGGGACGAAAAAAGCAATAAATCTTTTAATCATGAGGACTAAAATAGAAATGAATTATAAACTATGAGGATAAAAAACTCAATTTCAAAACCACAAGGACGAAAGTTGAAATTTTCAACAAATCATAGAGACTAAAAACGTAATTTAATGTAAAAAGAAATAAAAACTCAAATTCTTGTTTGAAGATCAGTATCCTCTACAGTTATGCTATTTTAGAAATTTGATAAAAGTTTGCTCCAACAATTATGTTAAACTCTTCTGTAAAATAAGCATAAACAAACATATTTTTTAAATGGTTTAAGCACATTACCAAAATTACCCCCTTAACTTACCACCAATAATCAAAAACAACCCTGAACTTTTTTAACCGATAACCCGATTATCACAATACATATATATATATATATATATATATATATATATATATATATATATATAACATGTCATTTGTTTATGTAGTTTGTAATCAATAAATAAAAATATTAT
>NC_037528.1:46596368-46619717 GCF_001531365.2 Cynara cardunculus var. scolymus
CATTTTAAATTATTCGTTTTGTTTTTATATATTCTACGTTCGCAGTCTGAATTACGGCGACGAAAAGTATGAGAAGAGATTTGAATTTTTGATTGGTTTTATCTTTAAAAACCTTCCAGCTTAGTGGTAAAGGTTTGGGCATGACATAGTCATTAACCCAAGTTCGAACCTTGGGAAGGGAGTGTTGGCGATATTTAAGTGGGGTCATGTTTAGCCTCTAAATTTGCCGGGGATTAATCGGGCTTTGGCCCGGACACCCTTACAAAAAAAAAAAAAAATTTCATGAATTGTATTTTAAAATAGAATTATTTTAGTGTATTTTATTAGTGTTGATCTAGTTAAACTCTGCAAATGAAATTGATTTAAGGATGGAGATTTAGACATGAGAATGAGCTCAGATCCGTCAGGAAACCCGGTTCATCCATACCGGTCGGGGATGGGGACGGGTATCGTACTTGCTGCCCTGCCCCGTACCTGTTATATATTATTTATTAATAAATTAATTATTTATATATATATATATATATATAGAGGAGGTTTACTTTGCAAACCACGTAATTTGTACAAATCTCATTCAAATAATCATAATATTTTATTTTGTTCTTTTTTTTTGTAATTATGAGAGGTTGATTAATCATTTTTATTGTGCAGAGTGTTAATCATGAATATTATCATCTTCATTATGTTAATTTTAGAGAAATACATGAAACAGTTTCATTAAAATTTCATCAAGTATTATATAAAATACTTTCATAACCATATATGAAACAACTTCATCAAAAAAGTATTATATGAAACAATTTCACAAGATTAAACAATTTCATGAAAATTTTTCATAAGACTAAACAATGAAATCGATGGATGAAGGTGGTTTGCAAAGTTTGTACGAATTGGGTGGTTTGTATTTGATCGCTCCTCTATATTTGTATGTATGAATATATGTATATTACTTATTTCAACTAAATCGACAATTCATAATTTCTTATTTCCTAACTAGGTTATTAATCTATAATTGTTATTTCTTGGATTTTGATATGTAATATTTTGGATGTCAATTCAAAATACAATTACTCAATAAGTTTTGTATATTACTCGATATTATTTTATATTACTCAATATCTTTTGGTACATGTGACTTTAAGTTTTTTGGGTTAAATTAAATTTTTTTTTTGTTTTAGGTTATTAGTTCTTATATAATGTTGTGATTTTTTTGTATTAAATTAAATTCATTTTAGTTTTAGGTTTATTGAAAATGTTTGAGATTTAAACATGTATAACATCTCACATATTTAATTTAATATAACTTACATAAACGGAAAAAAAAAACCTCATTTCCCCGTTGGGGATGAGGATGTGATTATATTCCCCGATGGGGATGGGGTCAGGGACGGGGATAGAGACAAGTTATTGGGGATGGAGACGGGGATTGAGGTTCCCTCCCCCTTCCCCTCCCCCTTCCCATGTTTATGAAGATTCATTCGTATCCTTCTCACCGTAATTCTCATTCTTACTGGAACCCAACCATATATATAGAAGTTTAATTATTTGAGAACTGTAAAACTTATGAGATCTATAAAACTTCTACCTTAATATTTTGTTTTACATGATTTTTTTCGATCTAAATATAGTCTTTAATGTACTGATTAACATATAATTGTTTTACAATATGTTTCTTTTATATGTATTCAGTTCACAATGTTAAACTTGTTTACGTGTATTTTTTGTTTCACAAACACGTCAAACGCGTTCATATTGTGAACCAAGTATATGTGAACCAACACATTGTGGAACAAATATATGTTAATCAATATTCTAACTTCTAGTTGTAGATTAATAAAAATCATATGAAATAACACATGATGCGCAAGTTCTCAAAGTTATCACAATTTTTAGGTTCTCAAAAGACTATATATATATATATATAGAGAGAGAGAGAGAGAGAGAGAGAGAGAGAGTTGGGTTATTATACAACCTTTTACATTTATACAACCAATACAACTCAATCTCAATCGTTCATTTAATTTGATGAATATGTAATTTTATAGAAGTTTTGTTATTTCCTAATATAAAGTATTGATCATAATTAATGAACCTTATTCATCTTCCATAAATATTCAAATCATAATAAATGAACTCCATCATTTCTATAAATATCTCAATTAATTGGGTTGCAGTGGTTGAACAAATAGACATGGTTGCATTTCAAATATACCCTATATATATATATATATATATATATATATATATAATGGAGGATCATTTGAGAAATTGGTCAATTTATGATAAGACAAGAAATTCCAAGATCACATGTGATCATATGTGATATGTTCACAATATGCGGTTCTTATTTAACCAAATTAGTCCCTATATTTAGGGCTGATCATGTGAGATTCACAAAAATGTTACAAACCGTGAAAACCAACACCATGTGTCATTTCACACGATTCTTTTCATGTAAAATTGTGGTTTAAGGTATTAGTTAACATATATCGTATCATATTGTAAACATTTTTTTTACATGTTTGTGAAACAAAAAATACATGTGAAAAAGTCTCACATTACGAAATAGATATATGCGGATCAATATATTAAATCTTAGCCCTCTTACAATAATGAGGTTCTCATTTATCGTGCAATATTGCAAGATCTAACACTTTATCGTTAGTATAATCTTACATGAACCATAAGGATAGTAAACCATATAATTACCACTGATAATATCATAATCTTGTATAAATATACAATACATTCAGACATTCTGATTTAGAGAGTTTTAGACCGTGTTGTTGTCCTGTGTCGGTGTCGTTTGGTGATGTGGTCCGATTGTGAAAAGACTAGATGGCTGATTCAATTTTCTCTCTTTGCCTATAAACCTGTAATGTGTTGATTTCTTGAAAATTGGTGTCTTGTTGATGGAAGAAGACTTTGATTTGTAGGTGGAGAGATAATCGAACTTCCAATCAGGTTTTTCCTGAGGTTAAATCCCGACTGTCCATCAAGTTTGAGATAGGCTTAGAATGAATCTCGTTGGAGAAAACTGTAGCAGTTATTGATAACATACATCAATGGACATCTGTTATGACTTTGAGATCATTCCGACATAAAATGTCCAAGCATCCAAGATTACCCTTCAATTCCTAGATTCAAAAATTGGCTCAACGACCATTAAACATACCCAATTGTCGACACCCTTGAAGGACTTAAAAAACCTAGCTCGACCACTGCTTTAACAACAACTGGCTATGTAAATCGAGATTTCACGATGCATGGTGCATAGGTGTTAGTGTTACATGTTTTAACACCTTATTTGCAAGAGGAAAAAATTAGATCCACCTCGATGGCAGGGGTTGATATGGAGGTGATAACAGGTGACAAAGATTGTCGTGGTGGTGAATAGAGTTGGGGTCGTTGAAATTTTATATTACAAAAGGACTGAGGATTGTGATCGCCTCGTCAAGGTTCTCTTGTTGGTCAGGTTTTGGCGTTTGGGCTCGAATCATATATAGCTTTTGGACAGAAGGACATGTCGAGAGCACACCAGTGTCCCAGACATTCACGTGATATTCATATGAATGGTACGAAACGTCACGTTCATTACTCACAATGCATATGACTTCAATGTTCACAATGTAAAACAAAACATACAAAACCACATTAAAGTGAATCACAGTATGAAACACCCTAATAATTTGACATGCACTGTTTCACAATTTGTAACAATACACTGATGATTCTTACAGTTTCAATCTTTTTATGGTTCTCATTTAATTATTCTTACATATACTAACATATTGATATCAGATATATTGACTGATTAAATTTTTATATAACCAATTTTTTTACAAAAAACCAACCAACAATTTTTTATTATAATTAAAAAAGTGTTTTTATTTTTATTTAAAGAATTAATATATGAATTAATTATTTTGTCCAAGTATAGTTAAAAGCAAATATCCCCACCCCCACCCCCACCCTCACCCTCACCCTCACCCTCACCCTCACAACAATAAATGGGCACAACACCTCCTAAATAGCAAAATTTATAATTAAAAAAAAAAAATAAGTAAATTCATTTTATATAAATTTATCTCCTAATTATTTATTTTTTTTGAATTATTTAAATATCACTACGTTTGTAAATCTTATGTCTGCTACTTGCAGACTCAACTAGAAAACAATTTTTTTATCAGATTTGAACTTACGTTCTTTATTTTGACTGTCAGGTTTACAATTTGATCTTTTTTGTCTTTTAATTATGTCTGCAAGTGACGAACATAGACTTGAAGACATAGAGGCTGTTTACCAAATTTTTTATTAAGTCTTGTATAGATGAATTTGTTTGTTCGGATAAATTTGATTGTCTGAATAAATGAGTGTTATTATTTACTTTTTTTTTTATCTAAACCAACAGTCTGAATAACATAAATGACCGATTTACCTCCCCCCCCAATATTAATTATTTGAACATCAAAATAAAAAATCATAAAGAGGCCGAAGATGGGGTGTCTCATATGGGAAGGAGGYGGTGCTTTAAATAAGGGGTAGGGGTGTCATTTTCGTGGCTGAATAGGGACAACACACCAATTCTATCTGAACGATTAAGTCATGTTATGTACGAATAAGCCGTAAGTAAACAACCCAAATGAGTTTACAAATAAGCTAGATAGACCAATAAACCTAATTAAATCGTAATAAACAGTCCCATAATACTATTTAGGTAAATCAGGAAAAAAAAATGAGTAGAAGATGAATTTATTTAAAATAAATTATTATTTTGAGCAATTTTGATAAAAGCAACACGACAATAAATGGGCACCACACCTACCCTGCCGCCTGTACTTTTTGGGTCCCACTACTCACGCGCCTAACACCACTTTGGCCCCCCTTTCATTTATTTTTACCTCATTAATATTCCACCCACTCTTCCTTTCCTTCTCAAATTATTATTATCATTATTTTTATTACAATTATTTTCACAAATCTTTTTTGGGTGAATAATAATCGAATATCTTTTTCAAAACCTAAAAATTCAACCTGTTATATGAATCGACTAATTTTAGGTCAATTATTTGTTTTGTAGGTAGTCTGGAGTCATCACATTTGAATCTTTATGATTACGAAGAGATTTTTATTTATCCTTAGATTTGAATCTGGAACCTCCAAGCACTTTTAACCTTTGGAGTTCAAGCTCAAACCAATTAGACATCACCCTTGTGTTTGTAAATTATATCTTTGCTTTATCTATATTATATTATAAAACATTGATAAAAACTCTTAAAAATCATTTTTTATGCATGAAGTACTGTTTATCATTGCATATTACTTAAAATTTAAGATTACAAGTAAATTGTGCGTAGATACAACTTATTAAAGCTATTTTTTGAATTCGTATAATTAATTGCAGATAAACATAATCAAATATAGAATAAATATCTCATTTTTAATAAAAAAATCTAAAATATAATTAGGATAATTATTTTATTCTAACAGAATTATTATCTTTATAAAAATTATATTGTTAAGTCAAAAATAAATTATTTCGTTATTAGACCTAAATTAAATTATAATAAAAAATTAAATTAAGGAAATTGTATTAAAAAAAACTTTTAAATAGTTAATTTTATATTAATATCGATATATTTTTTCAAATTTTTATAATATTTTCAAATTTATTTTTATTCAAATGTAAAAATAACATCTTTCTCAAAACGACATAAACCGTATTATATTAACAGAGACAGAGACACAAAGTAAAACAAAATATTAAAATAAAGACGTATCTCGCTGCATTGTGCGAATACCCTTCTAGTCTAATTTAACGTATTTAACTAATGACATCCTTATTTTGAAATATGACTGAAACTTGTCCTCATAGTTACATTTTTAACTAGTTTGTCTAGTGATTGTATTTTTATAACAAATTGGTCTAACGGATACAGTTTTCAACGAGTTAGGTTCCTAAATAAATTAACAAGTCCAGTCCTTGTATTGCGGTAAGCCGATAAGGACCCAACTCCTTAAAAATCCAACCACAGAAACACAAACCGTTAATTATTTAAAAATGGATGAGATTCGTTAAAGATTCAAAACAACTAGAACGAAAATGTAATTCAACGTCATTATCAAAAGCATTTAAATCAATTATTAAAGGTGATTTCGACTGAAATATATGTTACATCTTAATGACGTGTTGAATGGCTTATTTAACGGTTTTCAAAAAGTTGATTGGTTTTTTATGTGTTTTCAAATGATGGATATACTTTTTGATGATTTTCAAAATGTAAAACGCTACGCTTACCCAGATAACCGTTTACCAAGTAATATTTACCTCACCGGATGAATATGGTAAGGACCAAGAATCTTACTCAGTAAGAGCGAGAGAAGAACCAAGAGTCTTACCCGGAAAGTGAGGGCGACACGACTCTTACCACAGTAAACGCTTACTGGGTAAATTGTTGCATACGATTTCGTTTTGGTGGACTAAAATTTTACTCGATAAGTAAATAATAGTATTAAATTTTACTGACAAACACTTACCGAGTAAGTGTTTGGTAAACGGCCCCTTAGCATTCATTTTAATTTTGGTTTTTGAATTAGATATTAAGCCAAATGATGCTCTTTTTATTTATTGATGTATTCTTGTTGGATGTGTCTTATTGGTGTATGGATGTGTGTTTAAGCTTTAAATATCTAGAAAAGTGAAACCCAACCCAACCCAATCCAAATCGTATGGGTTGGTCGGGTTGATACTTTAGTACATTAAAATATTCTTCTAACTTTGAATATGTTATTTCTCTACTCATAATTTTTTTTTCATCATCAACCATTTGAATCCAACCCGATATCCTTTTACATAAACCGATTGCGCATATAGAAATGTGAATAAATTGAAAATATGTGTATACGTGATAGTATGATCGTCTAATGTATATATTAATAGAAATTCAACAATCATATTAAATCCAAATAAATAAAAGGATACCGGGTGCATCGGGTTGGGTTGAGTTCAAATATTAGTAACTCAATATCAACCCAATACATACGGTTTGAAAATTTTACAACTCAATTAAACATCGCATTGTTTCAAGTTAAGTTATTTCGTGTTAGGCTAGATCGGATTGGTCGGGTTTTTGAACACCCCTAGCATAAAGGTTTTTGTAACCAATTATTAGCAGTGTGTAGTTGCATTGCTCTCTAGGACAGTGATGGGGCCATGTCCCATGTATCTGTCTCGTCATACAGTTGGGTGGTAATTCCTTGTTTTATTGATGTATTTTTTGTTTTCTTATATCTTTAATAAATTTGTCAGATGTATCGTCCTCTTTCGACCTAAATTTTTTTGAAATATTTAGCTTTTTTTTAATCGAGTTGTAAAATTTTCAAACTATAGGTATTGGGTTGATATTGAGTTACTATTATTTGAACTCAACCCAACCCGATGAACTCGATATCCTTTTATTTCTTGGATTTAATATGATTGTTGAATTTTTATTGATATATACATTAGACAATTACACTATCACGTACATTCTTCATATACACATATTTTCAATTTATTCACATCTCTATATAACTCATTTGTATATATATTCAGTAAATGTGACCATATATATGTAAATTGAGGAAATTGGCTGAATGTGATATACGTAAGAAGTAAGAGTAAGTTGTATCAAATGATTAATGATGAAAAAAATTATGAGTAGAGAAATAACATATTCAAGTTTAGAAGAATATTTTAGTGTACCAAAGTATCAACCCGACTAACCCGTACAGTTTGGGTTATGTTGGGTTGGGTTACAATTTGGATTGGGTTGAGTTAAGATTTTTCAAACCGCAAATTGAGTTGTTCAAATGTCTTCAATCCGATCAATCCAACCCATGAGAACCCCTAAGCAGAGCGCACTCAAAATTCTTGCTATTTGCATCTTTTCCTTCAAATATAATAAAATTTGCTTGTAGTTTATGACAAATCCAAGATGTCTCCAATAAATTCTTCAAAAAGGAGAAAATGGAGATTTTGTTATCTATTTTACTTCAACAGATTCTCTATAACTCACAAGAGAGCTTCGTGGGGCCAATTCACATCCCCACCCCAAAAAAATGTGATAGGTTAAATGCACATCTACTTATTAATTTCCTCTTCACATATATCAACATTAAGATTTACTTTTTACATTTTTTTATGTATGATTTTGATATAAATAGGTGTGTGTGTGTGTATAGGGCTGGGTTCACGTGAGACCAAGGGTTTTTCGTGAGACCCGTAAGACCAATTTATGTTCATTGATCAACTTTATAAACTAATGATCTAATGGTCTAAAGTTGTACGGTGACAATTTTGTGATTATTGAGAAGTCTCGTGGCAATTTTGTGATTATGAATGTTCAGATTGTAGATTTAATCCAAGGGTTAAAAATTGGTCTTACGGGTCTCACAAAAAAATCTTGGTCTCACATGATCCCAAGTCTCTCTCTCTCTCTCTCTCTCTCTATATATATATATATATATATATATAAAGAGAGAGAGAGAGAGAGAGTTTGTTTCAAATGCAACCCATCACATTTGTACAACTAATGCAACCCAATAAATTGAAATAATTATGAAAATGATAAGAGTTTATTTATTATGATTTAAATATTTATAGAAGATGAATAAGGTTCATTAATTATGATCAATACTTTGTATTATGAAACAATTAAAACTTCTATGAAATTACATATTCATCAAATTAAATAGACGGTTGAGATTGAATTGTATTGGTTCGTATAAATGTAAGGGGTTGTATAATAACCCATATATATATATATATATAGAGAGAGAGAGAGAGAGAGAATAGCGATCAAATGCAAACCACCCATATTTGGTTTGTACAAACCACCTTTATCCGTCGATGTTATTACATAAAAAGTTATGAAATAAGCTTTGAATATCTCTCTCTAAATAATACTAAAACTAAACATTATAATATTTGATTACACTATAAAACAAAAAACTTTACCATTACATTTTTCCGTTGATAATTTTCGACAGATTTGCGGGAGATCACAACGGATTGGCTATTACTGGTGAATTATCGATGAATTTATCTGTCGATGGTCTTACATTATCTCAGACGATCTTCGTCGGTGAATCCTCTTTTGTTTTATTGTATTATAGTGTTACTTATAGAAGAATCCTTAGAAACATGATTTCTAATTATATTCTCATGAAGAATATATAAAGATAATGACAATTATATAAATCCCATTAGAAATTACCTTTTTAATAATTAAATAGACTTTTGACTAAACCCCACTAACATATATAAATATATTAGTTTTAATTAAATAATAATTACGATTTTAACAAGAGTTGCCCGATAACTAACAGTGAAAAAAATATATCAGGTTTATGATAAATATTGATAATCGACTAATTCCTTCGTGCTAGCACACGTTCATTCCTTGAAGCATGCTTGTGTGTGGATACTTGCGTAGGACGTTTCTTTTAGATTTTTAATCTGGGGATACAAACGAACTGTGATCACTCAACGTCTTAACGATTAAATTATTCTCTCTCATTATATTACCACAGAGGTTAACTGCGATGACTCCATGATATTCGTGGTTGCCCGAGGGATTAGTGGGTACGCTTAAGTTGGCCTGCATACTTACGGTTACTCAAAAAAGCTTCTCCAAATGAAGAGTTATTTTAGTACTATGCTGATCCAAATACAATCATTAGGTGATTGTACTTTGAAATACTGAGTTGTGATTTCAATAATAAATACATTGTCTAATTATTAAATTTCATTCTAATGCTCAGTATTAACATGCTAATAACCTTATAATATTGTATTAGTAAAAATACCTGGTCAAGTACTATTTTAGATTTTGAGTTGAAATCGTACAACTGAGACTAGCAGATTAGGAACTCATTTGGTTGATATAAAGTTCATATACAGGTAGAGGTACGTAAACTATAGTAATGGACAAACCCACAAAAAGAACTGCATGCGATGTCATATCAGTGTCATAACTTTTTTTTTTTTTTTGATGTTGTGGTTGTATATAATGTCATCTGATTGATAATCTTGAAGTTTATTGTGCATGAGTTATACACTCTGATACTAGTGCTACTTTTTTCTATAACATGAGTAATGCCTCTATACCCTCTGTTAAAATGAGATTGTTAGAAACGCATAAATGTTCAATAGTTGATATCTGATATTAAGATCTGTTATTTACTCAGTTTATATGCCATAACCCCACAAGAAAAGGACTGGTTAGGGTTTTCTTATGCAACTAAATAAAGGAGGCTTTGCTACATTACACTTCAATAAGACGTTTTCCTCCGAGTGTGACCTCCCTCTTCGCTCCCTCTCCCAAATTCCGTGCCAACCCTAAACGGTCAGGGTTTGCATTAAAAATTACACACAAACTTTGAAACCGTTAGTTTATTTCTCCCATTTTCAAAATCATGACATCATCGTGAACAAATTCTTAGTGTGTCTGCTCGTTGATCATGATTCATGTATGTATGGATATTGTTGGACAAACGGAACATTCAAGCCTAATGATTCAATACGAAAGTTGCAACCTTTGAAACCGTTACTACATTAAGATCGAAACTTTTGTTTTAAGTATATATAATATTTATATACAACAAATGAACTCACACACTCTTCTCATGTTTGGTGACATCTGAACCTTCAGACTCTTGAATTCTCGAAAGTGTAGTAAGCGTCTCTTTTTGCATCATAAGGAATATAAGGTAAGAGAAAAACCAATTTATGATGTTTGTAATGAAAGCTATGTTTGCACTGGCCTGATCTATGTACGTTATCTATTTATGAGAACATACGTATTACATGGTCAAACTGGTCATTTAATACTCTTTTGATGTGGACCACGTGTTCTAAACTACTTTTTCAAAACACCTACGATCTAGCTTTACGACACCTTCTAAATCGGCTTACGAGGAACCATACCCTGTCTTCTTTTCAACTATATATAGTTCAATACAAAAAAAATCGGTCCTCTTCTTGAGGTATAACCAGCAACCATGCTTTCGATGGCACTGATATTTTCAAAACAGTTATACACATATATCATAGCCTATGGGCCCTTGGCATCTACAGCATTAATGTCTTCTACAACCACCAACCCTTTTCATCTCGAGAAGTGGGCTGTTGTTAACAACATTTACAACACCTAATATCGATTATTAACCAAGTTCGCTGGTTTATTCCCTTAAAGGAGGTTGGTTTCGTAAATACATTTCCCGATCATTTGGTTTAAAGAAAAACCAAAATTACGAGGTATACGAGTTTAAAAACGATAAAATTATAACTTTTTCAAATATAACGTGTAAGTTTTACAGAAGACGAAAAGGAGAAAAAGGAATAACCTGACACAATATAAAGATTATGCTATACTTGCCAAAAGAGATTAATATATTATTGTATTCTTTTTTTGAATAAATAAACCATCGAACTGTTAGAAAATGGTTGTTTGCATCATTTTAATCCAAAAAGCTGCTTAAAATCGACTAGGAAGATTTAAAGTAAAAAATCTTAAATCGGTTTTATCGTTCCCAACCCTACGTCATTAAAACCCTTGTCCCCTCGTCGTCCTTTGCTCTCTATCACCATTGTTAGCCCCTGTCACCGATATCACTCTTTTTATTGTTCTTTTTCCTGATGAGCCATCTTTTTTAAGTCTAAATGTGCTCCATTAAATTGTTGTAAAAAATGAGAATCGAAAAAAAAAACATATCAAAAAGAGGGACATTGATAGCAGTGGCCAACGACGGCAATGAACGATATGGAGAATAGACAACGATGGGGAGACGAGGAGTGACGAGGGGAAGTGATGCCATCGTGTGCAAAATGTTTGAATGACATAGAGTTTAAGAACGGTAAAACTGATTTATGTTTTTTACTTTAAAATATAGCTAGTCGGTTACATTTAACTTTTTTTTTAGGTTAAATAGATGTTGGTGACCATTTCTAAAAGTTTAATGTTTTATTTATTAAAAAAAATGTTTAAAGACTTAATCATTCAAAATAAGAAAGTTTAATGGTTTTACATTCAAAAAATAGTTCAGAAACCTAATTATTTAAAATAAGAAAGTTTAATGATTTTTCATTAAAATAAATAGTTTAGAGACTTAAATATTTTAAATGAAAAACTTAATGATTTTTAAGTTTAAAATAGTTTAGAAATTTTTTGAATTCTTTTCTATTTTTTATTATAAATTTGAAAGAAAAAAATATTAATAAAATAAATTTGTAATCATGAAGCAATCATTTTACTTTCTACTGTTTTAATGCATCTTTACAATTATTTTAAAATAACAAATCTAATTTTTTGAATTTTTTTTATTATAATATTTATGTTAAAATAAGTAAAAGAATGTGCAGGAAGAGTGATAAATGAATGACTAGTTGTGTATCTGTGTAATATGATGGGAGCCGTGAATTTTAACGGTTTTGAAGTTTCACTGGTTTTATTAGAAAATATTTAACGATGATATAAATTACATTTGGTCTTTACATATTAATACAATTTGAATAAATAAGAGTTATGGTTCCAATTATAGTTTATCAATGAAAAAAATTGTATGACAGTTTAAAATCCAATATATTTAAAATCCAACATATTTAAACAACTCCACAACTGTGTTCGATTTACACCAAAAGCAAAGAATCAAGAGATCGAAAGCGATACCGAGAGTTCTAGAGTAATTGAATGGGAGATGAATGAGAGATTTTAATAACTCATAGTGAATATCAGCTTGCATCTCACCTTGGGGGATGGGAGAAGACATAGAGATATGAGAGGGTGAAGACATGGGTGAAAGGTGTCAAAAATATCTTGGGAACATGAAAAGAAAAAATAATAATATGCATTGATAACTTGTATTGTATGTTATTTTAATTGTAGATTAAGAGATTTTAAGACTGAAGGCATAAAGTAATAGTATTTAATGCATTATAAGTTGTTTTTAAGACTTTGTGCATAAATGTATAGTACTTTGTACATTAAATTTATTTTTAATACTTTTGATAAATCTGATTTATAAGGTAGTATAGATAATAAAAAATATGATTTAATTTGATAATATATAACGGGATCATTATTTCAAACCTATTAACTTTCATACCTTTTTTTTTTACTTAATCCTCTTTTTCCATACGTCATTCATCTCTCGATATTAAATGAAACATTAAAAAAATTTGTATTAAAAATATTATATAAAACAATTTTTCATCGATTAGATCGATTTAAAATTTCATCTTATCAGTATACGGGATTTTCCATCAGAGAATCGGAGAATTTTTCATGTCTATACAATTTAAATTTTTTCGTAATGTTTTTATATATTATATGTACATACATACACACACACGTGTATATATATATATATATATATATATTTGACATTTAAACGACATATAATGCTAAAATATTAGTTACCCAAATTTTAATTGTTGCATTTGTACAAGGATAACATAAAGAACGTAGTTCAAAAACAAATATATCAATTTCAATACTCAATAATTGAAGTTTTATACAATTACATCGTTATATCAACAAAAGTTTCTCATAAACCACAAGGGGGATGCCTGATTAGTTTGAGTTTAACTCCAAAGGTCAAAAGTACGTAGAGGTCTCAGGTTCAAATCCAATAAGGAATAAAAATCCTCTTGTGGCCACGGAGGTTCAAATGCGGTGACTCTAAACTATCTGCAAAGCAGGTGGTCGTCCTGAGATTAGTCGGCTCACATGAAAGATTAATTATATTTATACATTATACTCGTTGCATTTCTCATTGTATTATTATACTTAATTTATATACATAGAAATGTATAATTACTACTCGGGGTTCGGGTTCAGGATGAAGAGTATCCCGAACCCCAGTTTATAAATATGAGGATTTCCCGTCCTCATCCCTAGTCAACTCAGGGATTCCCTGGTCGAACCGAGGTTGGGTATCGGTTTCCTCGCCGGGTGCAAGGTTTTTTGCCATCTTTACTTTTGTACTGAATATTTAACTGGTTATCGATCAAAATGGGTACAAAATAAGATGATCTGAAAGTTTATTACAATAACTCAGAAAAAAAAAACATTTACACTAAATAGATCACGACGACTTCGTTACACTTTACTCGATTACTTACTGTAATTCATAATAATGGTTTTGAAGTCTAATAAGCAACGGGTTGGTTTTTTTTTTTTTTAACAAAGACTACAAATGTACAAAAAAGAACCAGTCCGGTCCAAAGAGATTAGGACAAGTTACACGAAGTACCATATACGGATTTAGTTCAGGCCTACAAGCCTGATCAGTAGAACATTTTTTGACGAGAACCGGTTATGTAAAACATGGTCAAAACTCAGTTAATGGGACCGAATTTGGACTGGTCAAGGGCTCGATTAACACTAGTTAATGACTATTTTGTTTTAGTGTAATTTCTAACAAAACGAAGAAGCAAAACTGTTTTGCAAAATTCAAAACAGATATATTATGGTATTACCTCGTGCACGACATGTGACTCTATTGTCTATGTATGTTTGTCGTTTTCAAAGAAGTTGATATTTATCGCATAATAAGCTAGCAAATATAATCAAAACTCAAATGGCTAGTTTTTTTTTTTTCTTTTTATTAATCTAGATATCCAACCCGCTATGCGAGCCGACTAATCACAGGACGACCACCTGCTTTGCAGATAGCTTTAGAACGAGATGATTCATAATGTTCTTAATAAGTAGCAAAGCTGATTTTGAAGTGGTACACTTGGACAAGATGGTTCATATTGAGTGCATTAAATTGGTTCCGAGATTGTTCATACTCTGTATCGATAAAAATGGTTTATGATGTGTGCATTACACCGATTATGTCACATACATTAAAGGTTGTATACAATTACATGTATATCAAAGACTTGGATGTCGTTTGTTTTTTGAAAAGGTGCTGAAATATGAAGTCTTATTTCATTTTTTATTTACAAGAGGTGATGCTGAAATCTGGAATTTGAATCAATAAGATTGTTTATTTTTGTAAACTGATAAATGTCTGAATTTATCTCAATTGTCTATTTTACCTATTAAAAAATTATAGTGTTGGATTTATAGATAAGTTTATATAATTTCACATATTTATGCATCATCATTACGAAACTTACATCTAAATTATATAATTAGCATTCATTTAAACGAAAATATGTCAATGACGGTATTTAATACATTTATATCATATTAAAATACATCAATTGAGAAAGGTGATGATTGATTTGGTAAGGATCTATTGACAGAAATGATCGATTAAGGCTAATCGATTGAGAAACGTCGTTGTTTAAAGTTTGAATAACAATAAGAGACAAATAAGATATTGATTAACTTTTACCAGATAAGAGGACAATAAGACACAATTGCCTCTAAAAAATTGAAAAAAAAAACAAATACTCTAAATAATCCTACCTCTTAACACAAATATAATAAAAATCGTACCATAAACATAAATAGATATATACAAAAATTGTATCTAAAGTATAAATAGATACATATAAAAGTTACGTCAATACTTTATAAAATACATTAAAACTTGTTATTATCATATTTACAAAAGATATCAAGAGATGCCCACACGAATGATCTTTAGTCTAACAGTATCGTAGCATTTGGTCTTTTAAGAGATCAGAGATTCAAACCTTACCAAAGGTAAGGAGGGTGTGTGAGTTTATTTGTTGCATTTGCCGTATATAACTATTATATAATTCAAAAAAAAAAAGTATACCAAAAAAAGCAATTATAAAGCAATGCTAATCTAATAAATGCAACGGTAGGGCTGTGTGGTCAAATCCTCATCGGTGTCGGGCTATCCAACGGACATGGGAGTAGGGTATAAATGATACGAGACAACTCGCGAGCTACTCGAATATGCACGGCTCGAACTCGAGCTCGAGCTCGACTCAACATTTTAACGAGTCGAGTCAAGCTACTCAATACTTGACTCGAAGAGCTCGTGAGATACTCGATTATTTTATATATACTTAGTTTTAAATATAATCTGTTTTTATGAGAAAATTCGTAAAATATAAATGATAAAAATGTCTTATATTTTTAGATATTTAAACAAAATTATGCAATTTTTAATTATAAAAATTGATTAATTATTTTTTTATTAAAATCACAATTAAAAAAAGACAAATAAAAACTACAAAAAAAATTAGTAAAATTGTCCCACATTGAAAGAGAGATGGTAAAGAAAGGAAGAAAAGATGTTATAAGAAAAAAGAGGAAGGTAAATGAAATTTCTAATTTTGTCTTTTTGATAATAAAGTTTGAAGTTGATCCCTTTAGTTTTATAAAAACTAAGAGAACACCTTTAAGTTTTAAATTTATAAGAAAAAGACCCTAAAATTTCATAAATTTCAATGGGTGAGTTTGGTTCGAGTTTGAGCTTGATTTGAGTTGCAACTCGAGCTCGAGTTCGAGTTTGATTCAAGTTCGAGTTCGAGCTTGAGAAATAGTTATCGAGTTTAAGTCGAGCTTTGATTTTTACTACTCGTGAGTTTTCGAGCTCGACTCGCATCATTTACATCCCTACATGAAAGCAACAAACGACGAAGCTGCCATCCAGAAGACCGAATTAGACTCAATTTTCTTGACCAAGACCGATGGAGACCCGATCGGCGCCTCACCAAGACAAGTTATGATCTCGTCTTATTGAAACATATTTGGAAGGATAGAACCAATCAAAAACTCAAATCTGGTGTTTTCGTTTGAAGATTCACGACTTCTATTAAACTGATTTAATTACACAAAAATTATATAAACCAAACCAAACCAAACCAAACCGAACCGAACCGAACGATGACAGTTTCGTATGTATGGAAACATATATAACTAATAATTCTTTATAAAAACATATAATTAATAATTAATAATTGTTTTTTAAAATATACAAATAAAAAGACGTAAAAATGTAATGCTCATTTTGTCTATTTTTAATAGATAATAAAAAAGGTACACATTACCATAACGTTTTACTTTTAATTCAACAATTATTGGGCGAGAAACTGACGACGGATTTAGTCAAATCGTAACCGACACGTGTCCCTTGCTGCTGGACGTTACCGATGATCGACAGTGCTCCGTCCGTCGGAGCGAACGCCAAACAGAACTTCCCACGTGAATCAACAGGTATCAGGTAATTTTCCGGTTTTAGCGACAGCGTCTTACCGCCGGCGAAAGTGAACCCCACCGTCGGCACCGCCACCCTCGTCAGGGCCGAGAAATCGAAACAAGTATCAAACAACGAAAACCCCTCGGTGGGTTTCAAACTTCTCGCCTGCCGAGTGAAGGCGTCGCGTAGCAAGTTGTACGCTTGGCTCTGCAACCGTGTCACGGCGGTGCCGGAGTCGACGATCACGCCACCTCTTCCGGTGTCGTCTACGGAGAAAATGGAAGGAGGGAGGGACAACGGTCGGCCACCGACGTTTATTCCGGTTAATCCGACGTATAAATAAGTCTTCATTCTCAGATTCCGTAGCAGCGGCGCGGTGACGGAGTTCGCCGGCGGAGCGGAGTTGAATTCCAAGGTGGATGCTGTTTTCGAATCACGATCAACAAGACAATACGAAAACGACGTCGCTTTGATCTGGGACGGCAAAGATAGCAAACCGCCGCCGAGTCCGAGAAGCCCAGCGGCGCCGACGAACAAACCTTCGTTATCGTGGCCGCAACCCATTGCTACCTTCGGTACGGAACCTGATTTCCCAAACGACACCGTTTCAGTCACGAAATCACCGACGGTAAACGATCCGTCACCGTAGGACACCTGGTAAAGACACGTGTTGCTCCGGCAAGCGGTGATCTCGAGTGAACCGCACTGTGTAGAGCCGCAGGATAACGCAGCGTAGGACGTCGAAGACGCCGGATTATATATCGGATCGGTCTGTTGGTAGCAATCGGAGCAAGGCTCGCATTGAAGCCAATTAATGTCACTGCCGGTGTCGATAACCATGTAATACGATTGCACCGGCGTACCCAATCCAACTCTAGCGAAGTACTCGCCGCTGCCCTGAGATATGCCGGAAGTAATGGGGGTGGATAAGCCTTCCGGCCTTATCATCGAATCTGTGTCAACCACCGGCTTCATTTCAGACTTGTTTGTTCCGGCGAGTGCGAATTCTAGCCTTGTAGTGAGTGAGGTGACTCGGTGTGAGTCACGAGCGAGTCGGGAGAGGGTGAGAGCTTCATAATCGTGGTGCTGGTGGTTATGGTGGATGGCGGATCGAGGGTGGAGGATAAAAGACAAGGAAGAAGAAGAGATGGGTGTTTTTTCTTCTAGTTGTTCTTGTTCCACTGAAGTGGGGTTGAGAAGGTCGAGGGTTCTTTGCACGGCGGAGGAAACGTCGAAGGTGGTGGTGGTGGTGGTGGTGGCGGCGGCGGTGGCGGTGAGGGTGAGTAGAGAGAGAAGGAGGAAGAAGGGAGAAGCCATGTGGGTGGTGTTGTGAGTGAAGTGAAGAAAGAAGATGAGATTGGAGATGGGGTTTTATGCAGAAAAAGAGGAGTGGTGACGTCACAGTCTTCTGGTATGGACAAAATCTAATTAAAATAATTCATAATTTTAAAAGATTCTTTTTATAATGCAGTTTTTTCTGTATTTCAAACTATTTTTTCAACAAATAAATTCTTTAACCATGACGGTGGTGTTTGATTGGTTTGAACTTGAGCTCCAAAGACCAAGAGTACCTGAAGGTCTCATTTTCAAATCCAAGAAGGAATAAAATCCTTTTATAGCCACGAAGGTTCAAATGCGATGACTCCAAGCAGGTGATCGTCCTAGGATTAGTCGGCTCGCATAGCAGATTGGATATCCACGTTAATTAAAAAAAAATAAATTCTTTAAAATCGAACAAATAAATACTTTAATTTACTAAAATTAAAAAATATTAATAATTATTTATTTTTTAAATTAAAATAAAAATCATAAGAAAATCTAATAATTATTTATTTTTATATTCAAATGATAATCACGAGATCATAAAAAAATAATACCAACCAACTCGACCAACTCGGCCAACCCAACCCGAAAAAAACTTAACAGGAGCTAACCTGACACATAGATGATACAAAATTAGGCGACCCCGCATCTATTGGGTTGAAAATGGTTTAGGATTTTTTGAACCCAACTCAACCTGATGAACCCGATGTACTTTTATATCATATATTTAATTTGAATTTTAAGTCATTGATTAACATATATACGTTAGATATTAGACCAATCCATAATTAGTTATATATTACAATATCAACCGTAATTTTACTTTTTTATTTACAAGAACCTTCAACTTTATTTTTCTGAGTTTGTTACTCTTTTCTCTATGATATCATTTTGATTTTACTTCATTTAAACATTTAGCTAGATTGTAAAATGATACACGAAAGTTTCAACCCGATCACCCAACCAACCCGCACGGTTTGGATCAGGTTGGGTTGTAGTTTTTCTTGGGTTGGGTTAGATCGAGATTTTTCGAACCACAAACATTAAGTTGAATATTCAAATGTCTTCAACCCGACCAACCAAACCCATGTGCAACCCTAGTTCACAATTAGATTTTTCTCGGTTTTAGTAAGTTTAAGATTCATTTGTTAAGTCCTGAAAGTTAAAAAGATCTATTTATTCGGAAAAAGTAATTAAAAGACGTAATCAATCAAAATGTGATAACTTGTTGAGTTGTTTTGAGCTTTTTTCTTTATTAATCATTAACATTTATTTTAAAATCAAATAATTTTAATAAATACTGTATTTGTGCGGTTTCTTTTTATCTTTAATTTTGTCATTAAATTTTATAACTCGTTTATTAAAACCACCGACAATTATTAAAAGATATTTATGTTATGCATATTTTCTCAGTTTTGTTATAAAAGTAAATTGTTAAATGTTTTAATTAAATACTAGAAGGGTACTTGCGTAATGCAGCGAAATATACAGCAACGTTCCAAGCTTTTTAGAGACCCTGTTACATTTAAAATTTTTGATTGCATTGTCTAAATGAGATAACAGAGAATATATATTAAGAATAAAAATGGGTTAAATCTAAAACGATTAACAATCTGAACTAAAGCCTAAACCATTAATAATTTGAACCTAAAACCAAACAATTAACAATTTGAACCTAAATAATTTCGGTTATAATTTTACATAGGTCGATAAAAAAACCCTAAACACAAGTAAGTTTGGGCCCCAAAATTTCGGAGGCTCTGTTCAAAATCTCACATTTAACATGCTAAGGGACGGTCCAGGAGATATATATCGATTTTAGTGTTTTGTTTTATTCCATCTTTGTAGATGTTTTAATACGGTTTTTATGTGGTTTTTGAGAAAGGGATAATGTTTTTGTTTTTTAATAAAATATAAATGTGAAGATATCATAAAATTTCGAAAATAAATATATCAATATTAGTATCAAATTAACTATCTAAATTCGTTAATTCATTTTTTATTATTAATTTAAATTTAGTAATGAAGTAATTTATTTTTTGATTTAATAATATAATTTTTTATAAGGATAATGATTAAGTATTTTGTTAGAACTCAATAATTATCTTTATCATATTTTAGATTTTTTATATTTAAAATAAAATATTTATCTTATATTTGAGTATGTTTATCTGCAGTTACTTACACAAATTCAAACATTAAGCTTTAATAAGTTGTACTTACGCACAGTTTATTTGTAATCTTAAATTTTAAGTAATATACATCAATAAACAGAGTTTCATGTATAAAAAATGATTTAAAAGTTTTTGTCAAATACTTTATAATATAGTATAGATTATGTATAAATGGATTTTAATCACATATAAATTATTTAATGAGAATTAATTTATTAGCTGTTTTAAGAATATTATTTATTAAAATATAGAGGGGATAAACTTTATTATACAAAGTAGTACGCTCGGTTTTCCAATTGATGCCTTTTTTTAATAAAGCAATTTTCATACGTAATTTAATAATTCAAGTATTTACTTGAAAATTAAATTAATGTTTAATAATTATAATTGAAATTTAGAGACGTTAAATATTTTAGTAACGTAAGAACTACTCTTTTTATGAGTATTCATGATGAATAATATTCACTATAAATACTTACGAAATATGAAACCAGATATTCATTATATTAGATGAACAGTTGAGATTGGTTTGTATAGTTTGTAACTGATTAAAAGGTCTATCTTTAAAATTGTTATATAGGGTTGGGTTCACGTGAGACCAAGAGTTTTTCGTGAGACCCGTAAAACCAATTTATGTTCATTGATCAACTTTATAATCTAATGATCTAATGGTCTAAAGTTGCATGATGATAATTTTGTGATTATTGAGAAGTCTCATGGCAATTTTGTGATTATGAATATTCAGATTGTAGATTTAATCCAAGGGTTGAGAATTGGTCTTACGGGTCTCACGAAAAACCTTTGGTCTCACATGATCCCAAGTTTTGTTATATATATATATATATATATAGAGAGAGAGAGAGAGAGAGAGAGAGAGAGAGAGGTGGGCTACTATACAACCATTTACATTTGTACAACCAATACAACTCAATCTCAACCGTCCATTTAATTTGATGAATATATGATTTCATAGAAGTTTTGATTGTTTCTTAATATAAAGTGTTGATCATAATTAATGAACTTTATTCATCTTCCGTTAATATTCAAAACATAATAAATGAACTATCATCATTTCCATAAACATTTCAATTTATTGGGTTGCATTGGTTGTATAAATATAATGGGTTGTATTTGAAACGATCTCTCTCTCTCTCTCTCTCTCTCTCTATATATATATATATATATATATTTCTTAGCGGTAAATATATTTTTTTTGATGAAAATATTTCTATTTGTTATATGTTTAAAAAATAAGGCGTCATAAAAACACAACTACTTTGTAAATATTTAAGGTTTGAATCTTGTAAGACACGTGAATGATAACAATGAAAGATTCATTTTCTTGCTTTTTTCTTGCCCCGTCCCATTTAGTATTCATTAGATTGACTTTATTTAAATAAAAGCGAGCATATGGTTCTTTTTACTCTAATTTATTTGGTTTTAATTTTGATTAAATTCGTTTATTCAACTTACTTATAGATGTCGTGAATATACGGAAAATACAGATTGGGTACTTATAGTTACAGATTAGATCTCTAGCATTAACTCCGTTAAATTTGCTCTGTTAAGGTAGGGATAATTTTGTAATTTTATCCTACATATACACATATTTGGTTACGCTTTGGGTCCCTCCAAACTCTAAGAACAACGCTCAAGAACGCCTATGACGATCTGAAGATCCTGTTACCTCTTCATTGTCCCCGATCTCATCCTCACTTACATCCTGCCTCCGTAGAGCGCCTCGCCCAACCACTAACCTAGATCTATCACATTCAATTTTCAGTGCTTGAAACTATGGTTTAACCTACTGTTGCGGACAAATTTTGAGTTCAACAAAAAAACCATACAACAAATTAACTGTTTTAAGATTTTCGAGTCGAGCAAGACGCCATGGAAGGATTTTGGTTTAGAAACCTCTCTTTAAAGATTTTCAAGTCGAGTAAGAAGTCATTGACGAATTTTGGTTTCAGAACCACTTATTGAAGATTTTCTAGTCCAGGAAGAAACCGTGGACGAAATTTTGTTTCAGAACCCTTGTTATAGTTTTTCAAGTCGAGCAAGAAGCCGTGGATGGATTTTGGTTTCAAAGCCCTTATTTGAAGATTTTGTAGTCCAGTAAGGAGTCATTGACGGGGCAAAAAGCTCCGAATCATGAGAAAAAAGGAACCAAAAAAGCAAGGAAAGAAAGGAGTAGCAAGTGTTTGTCGGAGTAACTTCTCACTGAAAACAGGGTAGGAGGTGCCGTTTCTCCGGGGGGCTTCAGTATCGTTGGGAAGGACTAAAGGTGGTGGAAGGGGTAATTGTTATAAATATGAATGATTGATAATATATAATGCCAGATTTTTAGTAGAAAATGAGAAAAAACCGAAAAGACTAAAATACCCTAAGTTAATAGAGCAAATTTAGCAGACGTTGATGGGAGGGACCCAATCCATAATTTTTTAGAACCTTTGGAAGAGTTGATCTATCGGCTTTTACCTTCATCAAACTTCAATCACAAAATTGCCACGAGACTTTTTAATAATCACAAAATGGTCACCATACAACTTTAGAGCATTAGATCATTAGCTTATAAAGTTGATCAATTAACATAAATTGGTCTTATGGGTCTCACGAAAAATCATTGATCTCACGTGAACCCAACCCTATATATATATATATATATATATATATATATATA
>NC_037528.1:46619762-46635539 GCF_001531365.2 Cynara cardunculus var. scolymus
TATATATATATATATATATATAGGGCCAAGTTCAAATGTTAACCAAGGTTTTTGTGTTAACTTTGTTAACCGATCTTGGTCATTCAATCTTTCAATAAACGGTTGTGATTAATTATGATAAAAACTTTTTTTTTTAAATTTAAATTTTCATAAAGATAAGTGAACAAAGTTGAAAAGGGTATTTAGGTAAAAAAAAATATGTAACTCCCATATCATTAATTGGGAGTTATAAAATCAAAATTTTTAATGATTTTTGTTAATTTATTTTTATTAATGTAAGAATCATATGAACACAACTATATATATATAAACCATTATGTCAAATACGAACAAAAAATGACATATATATGAACTTGGATTGCATAACATTTATGAACACAATATGAACATAATAAGAATAACTGTTATACGAAAGAAAATAAATAGAAAAACAGGTATGAACACAATATGAACAGCTTGTGAACAATAGTTCTTTCATTATAAACACATTCAGGAGTGATCCTTTGTCAATTGGAGTTTTATACACGTATTGCATCCACACCGTTTAAGGTTCACCCTTTGTTCATATATGTTTCTGGTCTTATGTGGTTGTTCACCCCTTGTTCATATCGTGTTCACCCCTTGTTCATATCGTATAAAATATATGAACACATATCCCCGACGCTATGAACATCGGGTACAAACACTTGCACAAATATAAAGATTTGGTATCAAGCTTAAAAAATAACACTTGTGTTCATATTATAGAAGTAACATGAACACAATGGTTCATGATTTATAAAAATCGGTAACATGACAATATGAAAATGGGTCGTGCATGTACTTCCATTTGAATATGTGAATTAGGTACGTATTAATAATTAAAGAAAAAAGTTATCAACGCAATATGAACTACAAAAAACACAACACATCATAATGAACATAATCTCGATTAAAACGAGTATATTAAAATATTAATCCATTACCAAGACATTCGCTTTGGTTAATTTATTCACTTCCCGAACTCGAACTCTGATTGTCACCATAAACCATTTTAATCTTCTCAATGTTGTCGATTTATTATCCAATGCATTTATCCATAATAGCTTGAACGATACCTAAGATTTTACTACTGTGTTTCATCCATGAATCAAAAACTCATAAAACAATAAAAATTAAAGATCAAGATTAAAAAATAAATAAAAATATCAATATTATAAATGTATATTTTTAGGGATTTTATGATTTTGTAGCCCTTTAATGGTATGGGAGTTACATAGCAAATGAAATTACTCAATTACCCTTGACATTAAATTGTGAACATGATAGAAACCTAATAGAAGAATGGACTGTGATTGGTTGACATGGTTTGCAAAGTTAACACAAAAACTTTGGTTAACATTTGATCTTGTCATATATATATATATATATATATATATATATATATACACACATTGTTGTTTCAATTTGGTTGTTTTTTGTCGTTTAAAGATATTTAAAGTTGATATTTATTAGCATCAACCATAACGTTTAAGTAGCAACTACTTTCAAGACTGACATTTAAATAAGATATACTTGGATAGTAGCTTAGTTTTTCAACTAAAATATATATACTATATTATAAAGCATTGATAAAAACTCTTAAAAATCATTTTTTATGCATGAAATACTGTTTATTGATGCATATTACTTAAAATTCAAGATTACAAGTAGTTTTGCATAAGTACAACTTATTAAAGCTTCGTTTTTGAATTCGTGTAACTAAATGCAGATAAACATCCATTTTAAATATAGAAAATCTAAAATATAATTAAGATAATCATTGAGTTCTGTTTAATTATTATATTTATAAAAAATGATATTATTAAACCAAAAATAAATTATTTTTGTGATTAAATCTAAATTAAATTATAATAAAAATTTGAATTAAAGAAGTTACACAAAAAAAACGAGAACTATTAAATAGTTAATTTAATACTAATATCGATTTTATTTTTTCTAAATTTTATGTTATCTTCAAATTTATATTTTATTCAAAAATAAAAACATTATCGTTTTCTCAAAAGTTTATAAAATCGTATTATATCGATAAAGACAAAGAATAAAAACTAAACATTAAAATAAAAATTTATCTCATTACGTAAATACCCTTTTAACGATCAAACACTTGATTACCAAATAAAGAATGAGAGAATAAATAAACGAAATTTTTTTTACACTTGATTTATATTAAATCAATTATATATCTATACTATATTATAAAGTGTTTGGTAAAAACTCTTAAAAATCATTTTTTATGCATGAAATATTGTTTATTGATGCATATTACTTAAAATTTATTATTACAAGTAAATTGTACATAAATATAACTTATTAAAGCTTCATATTTGAATTCGTGTAACTAACTGCATATAAACATAAACAAATATTGGATAAACATCTTATTTTAAATATAAAAATTCTAAAATATAATTACGATAATCATTGAATTCTAAGAGAATACTTTAATTATTATCTTTATAAAAAGTTATAGTATTAAACCTAAATTAAATTTCTTTATTACTAAACCTAAATTACATTATATTTAAAAAAATTGAATTAGGGAAATTACACCAAAACACATTAACTTTTAAAAATGTTAATTTGATACTCATATCGGTATATTGTTTTTTTCAAAGTTTTATAATATTTTTAAATTTATATTTTATTCAAAAATAAAAACATTATCGTTTTCTCAAAACCACATAAAAYCGTATTATATCGACATAAAAAGGAATAAAACAAAAAACTGAAGTCAAGATGTATCTCGATGCATTACACAAGTACCCTTCTAGTATATATAAATTCATTTATAATTTACTCTTGAAATTTTTAATATTTAAGGGCATCCATAAATGCTTAATTAATTTCATAGCTTATTGTCTTTGTCACGACAACTTTTAACTAACTTTTCTTTTATAATAAAACTTTTTTTAAGCATAAGAATGTTGCTATATGCACGTCTCTCTATAATTTATGTTCTATACAGATTAAATTACATTTTATTATTACATGGTTCGGTTCATGTGAGACTAAGCTGTTTTCGTGAGACCATTTTTTTACATTTGAAATTTCACAGCAAAACTGTGAAAGTAAAAAAAAAATCTGAATCTTCACAACAAAAACATTATGAATGTTACATTCATAGTGTTTTACTCTTAAGTTTAAGTGTAAAAAGATGGTATCACGAGGAATGCTCTCTTTTTTTACATAATTTTTTTTTCTTATATTATCATACAATTATTATTATTATTATTGCATAATACTTCCTCCATCTTATAACAGGTATTTAAATTACTATTTTAGTTTGTCCCAAAATAAGTGTACACTTTGAAAATTAAATGTCTACCTTTTTATTCTGCCCATATATAATTTTGAGATGTAAAAGAATTCTCTCTTTATACTTAAGAATAAATTTGTCATTTAGTTAATTAAAAAGTATAATAATATTATATTATTTAAATTATATCTTTTTTTTATTATAGACATTTATTTTAAGACCGAAAAAGTAAGTATTATTATTCTAACAACTGCTCACTAAAAGTTTGTTTTTTTGTACTAATACAAGTTGATGAGTTTTTTTTAAATTCTTTTCTGTTTACACTTTTTTTTTTTTTTTTGACTTTACTTGTAAAAGATAGACTTTTATGAATATAAAGTATATATTTTTATATAATTATTTAGTTTTTTTATTAACCTGGATATCCAATCCGCTATGTAAGCTAATTCTATGATGACCACTGTTTTGTGGGTAGTCCAGAGTCACCGCATTTGAACCTTTGTGGCTACAAGGGGATTTTTATTTTTCATTGGATTTGAACCTGAAACCTTCAGGCACTTTTGACCTTTGGAGCCCAAGCTCAAATCAATCAGGCACCATCCTTGTGGTTTAGTTTTTGTTTTTAGAGATGTTACATTTGAATTTGTGAATTACACTTAAATATATATGTTTACAATTTGAATCCTCAACTTCCTTCTATTTTTTTTATTACCCATATAGCATCAAAACTCAATTAATTCATAGTAATGAATAATGGTTGAATAAGTATTTCTTTATTACCCATGTATCATAAAAGCTCAATTAATTCGTAATAGTGAATGATGGTTGAATAAGTATTGTTACTGTAACGATGTTGTTAATTGTTATGTCATAATCCGACCAACTTAATCTTTACCTGTAAGGGTGGTGTTATGTTTTAAACTTTTTCTTTAATGAGTTTAGATTTTTCAAACTACGGTTGTTGGTCCCGAATGAGATAGAGAAACATATCAGGTGGTGAGTATCAAGGATTAACATAAAGTAATTGTAGATATGGGGTTGAATACAATTAAACAGACTTTTTCAACTTTTTAATTCTTATTGATAAGTATCAAGAATTAACACGGAGATATAATACAGATTGTTGCGGAAGAAGGAAAGGATAATCTAACCTAAACGACCTTACACAGAAAAGAACTTATAAGAACAACACAGAGATTACTTGCAAGGAAATGAAGAACACTAAAGTTCTCTTCATACATAAGAAAGTAGGAGAGTAGTAGAAGAGAGTCGATTGCCTTGAGAATACACTTAGAAATTCTTTCAAGGAAGTGTTTTGTTTGCATAGAAGATGCACAGTGCCTTTTATACTGCCTTCATACATTAAATGCATGGGGACACTTGTCACTTTAGGATAAGAATGCATGGGTTAACTTGACCATAGTTGATATATCATTTTCATTGTACACCACGTGCACACAACACTATTCATGCACAGACAAACCTACTAATAAGGAATGTCTTTATCAGGTACATGTTTTGCAGAGATATGATAAGTCTGTAGGAAGATCTTCTTTGGATGGATTGGTAGCTTCAAAAAACTACTTACAAATCTTGGTGCATGAAAGTCTTCCTTCAATCAGCTAGTAGCTTCAGAACCTCTTCAATCTTCAAATCAGCTACTTTGGAGTCTTGTTGTGTAATTTAGACAGTTGATCAACTTTACTGCATCGGTGACCTTCTATCTTCACATCGACTAGTCTTCGATTTTGCCAAAGGCTTTAAGTGTGCACCAATAAACCAATATACAAAGAAACCAATAACTACTAAGTATCGATAAGTTAGGAAAAAAATCAGTGAGTTATCACCAATTCAATAGGTGACCCAACAACAGTCATTAGATTAAGTTGTTCAAAGTTTTCCAACCAGCTAAACCCAACCTTGTCTATTGGAGAATTAGAGCATGAAAGCAAGCCAAAATCCTCAAATTCATCATTTTACAGAATCTCTTATAGATGTTATGAATAACAAAATAGATAGATGTCTAAGTAAAAAAAAGGAAATAGGTATAATAATAAATAAAATCCACACATACATCATTGCATAGTTTGGTTTTTATGACTACTTGTTAAAAGTTAGAAATTACTTAGAAACTCCATATAATATTTTTATCTTATTTTCTAAGTTTAAATTATCTTAAATATCATTAAATTATAGTAAATTAAAACAATATTGTATATTTATTAAATTAAAAATAATGTAAAATTTTAAAGTTAAAAGGGTATGATATATTGATATTATTTTTACTAAAAATAATTATAGAGGTTTTTAGTAAGTTTTAATATAAAATTATTAAAAAATTAATAATAGTTATTTTTACAATAATAATCATAAAAGCACTTTTATAACAATTATAATAAAAAATCAATGAGAAATGCAAAGAGTTTACTTGGTTTTTTAATAAATATATCGATCTATTGTATTTAAAATTTGTGAAATGTTATTGGGTTTTTTATTATATTATGTGCTATTTATGATTCAATATTGATGTTATTTTAATTGTATAGAATAAGAGATTTTACTTTTAATAAAAAAGTATTTATTTTTGTTGTGAATATTTAATAGATTAGATAATTAATAAAAAAAACAAAAAAAGTTTGAAATGGAAATAAGATTGAGGGAAAGTCATTTACCCAACTTTGTATCCATGGTTTTGTTGGTTTTCTCATATGGATATTAAAACATTTAGGGTTTAGACTTCATAAGGGTGTGCAGGTTGATCCTGTAGGGTTGGCCGATTTAAAGACATTTGAACAACCAACCGGTTGTTTGCGGTTTGAAAAATCTCAACACAACACAACCCAACCAGATGTTTACAGTTAGGGTTGGTCAGGTTGTTTGGGTTTTTGTGCACCCCTACTTCCAATCCTAGCCTTTGTCCTTCCTGCACACTCTTCTCCGATGAATCATCATCCCCTCACCAACGTACCCTTATCGTCATGCATGATGGTTCCTAAACCCCTCAAACTCCCACCCCTCTCACACTCAACCAAAACAACCACAACTACGATACAAGATCTGGCAATAGGTAGAAGTTGTGGATAAGACAAATCTTCACATGTTGAAGTAGAACCTTCCCCTATCAGAGGTGTACAACTTACCTTTCGATCTCCTTTGTCTCCCCTTTTTCACTAGTATTTGTGGTTAAAGAAAACAAGTACACACTAAACTAAACATAGTATCATCAAAGCTTCGCCAATTTTGTGAAGTTTGTCTCTTAGGTTTTGTTCAATCTAGGTTTAATCTGATGTTATGAAGATTATTTATTATGAGTTAGGTTTTGTTATGAAGATTACTCATTATGAGTTCAATCTGATGTTTTAGTTTGTTTTGGTTTTCTTTTGCATATATGGATGGTGAATTTGCTAAACGATGAATTGGTGTAAGCCAAATTTGATTATGTGCCGAATGTTTTGTAGCACCCGAATTTTTGGGAGTACAACATTTTGGAATTGGCATTCGTTTATGAGCCTTTGGACGTATTTTAGTGATTGAAATGCATTGTGCTATGAAAACAATTAGTGCGGGTGAGTTTTAATAGAGAAAGGGGTGTATCGAGAGTCAACAGAAAGTTGGGCCACTTGTCTCGCCAATTAAAGTCGCGGGCTAGGTCGCACAATTTTATGGTATGAAACTTTGAGTTTCTTTTGTGCATGACTAACCCCGGGACTTAGGTTGCAGGAAGGGTCGTAGGAAGCCTCTGACAGTTTTGAAACCCCATTTTTTTATCCAGGGCTTGTCCATTGTTCACCCACTTCAATTCTCTCAAATTTTGGGTCATTTTTGGGAGCCAATCTCTTCAAATGAAAGGATTTTCAAGATGATTTGTGTGATGGTAGAACTTATCAAAGATTGAGGCTCGACTCTTCAAGATCTCCATTGTCGGAATCAAAGGTTTTATCATTCGTTAAAAAAAGACCTATTTCTCTTTTCTTGATGGTGTGATCTAGAAACCTTGGATTTGTTTGTGATTTAAGAGTTGACTAATTGAAGGTTAAGGTTTTTTATCTTCAACTAAAACTAGTGCTTATATGTTCTTCATCCCTGTTCTATTTCTCCCTATTTTGGTGTAACATTAGGAGTGATTTGTGATGGTAGGAATCCTGTGGAAGTTTTGGAGCTAAGATTTGAAGGTCTAACTTGAAGATATCAAGTTTTCACCAAAGAAAGCTCAAGATTTAGGGTAAAATGAGTTCAAGTTAGTTATTGAAAAATATGTACATGCCAAAAATGTCAATTTTGGATTCTTAAAGATGTTTTCTTAATATTTATCAAATATGTTCATTATTTGATGAGATTTGCATCTTTGCTGTATTTGGTTTTTAAATCTTGTGAATTGCCCATATTCGGGATTTTTGGACATTTTGATGAATAGACCACAAATGTGGAGATTTTGATGTTTTATTCCTTCTTGGAAGAATTATTTGGTGTTAATACACTTTTGATATTTTGATTTTACAAGGCATCCGAAAAACATATATAATTGAGATGTTGGACATATTTTGGGTGATGTTGGACATATTTTGGGTGTCAAGTTATGGTGTGATTTAGGATTTTGCCCAATTTTTGAATCGATAATAAAAATATGCACACGTTCTGAGGCATAAGTCGTATAAATATTGAGTATTTGTATTTTATTGGTTTATACGAATTTTGATTGAGTAGTCAATTGAGTTGTTCAGTTATTGGCTTGGTTTTGACTCAAATGCATGTTGAGGACATTTCTCTGGTTTAATTTGCACTATATCGAGCTTTGGGAATCATATGCAGTTATGACATATTTAATTAAAAATTTACATGCTTTAAGTGTGTTGGTCACTTATTTGGGGTCATGCAATCTAGACTGTAATTCAATAGATCCATAGACCATAGGTATAAGAGTCGGTTTATTGGTTTGAAAACGGGATCATTATCCCTGTTATGTAGCTTGGTGCCATACAAACGATAGACATGGAGTGGTTAAGCTTGGCTCCTATACAAGCGATAGACTTAGAGTGGTTGAGCTTGGTTGTGCCGGTGATATGTGTTGAGAATTCAACACATAATGCATTCGTTTTACGTCTTTCTAGTCAAAATTAGTTTTCTTTCATTCCCACTTTGAGTCATTTTGATTTATTTCTTTATACTTTTATTATGGAGCTAAAATATTGTAGTTAAACTTGTTGGGACGCAAAGATACAAGCTAACGGAGAATTTTTGTTAAAACAGTCTGATGCTACAGCATCGCAGCAGCAGTCACCTGATATGTGCACGGCTTTGCGAGGGCTTAACGATTAAGTTGTTGCCTTTTGGATGCTTACTGGAAGACAACTGGAAATAGCTGGAAGATTTTTAAAATATGGGATTTTTGACTTTATTTGTAATTTTGTACTTTAGATCCCATTTGCTTAACCTTTGGACATTAACTTGTGGTTAATACCTTTGTTGTGTAGTGCAAGGCCTTGTGTATAAATAGGGAGCTTAACCTTGTGATTACACACACCTTCTAACATATTTCTAAGATCAAAATCAGCTGGTTAGGGCTGATTTTGAGAGAACCTTTTGAGAAATCTAAAGTTCTTGAGTTTTAAGCTTTCATCATTTAAATTCTTGTCTTTAATTTCTTGTTCGTTATTTTATGTTCTTTTACGTTTATTGTTATTTACTTTTCGTTATTTATTTTTTGGAATTTACATTCTCGTCATTTACATTCCCGTCATTTATTTTCTCGTTATTTACTTTCTCGTCATTTATTTTCTCGTTATTTACTTTCTCGTCATTTATTTCCTCGTTATTTACTTTACGCAATTTACGTTTATGTCTTTACTTTCCGTCATTTATTTTTTGCTTTCTGTTATGAGTAGCTAAGCTTTTATAGCTTGGGTGTGAGACGGAAAGGTGAGATTTTCAAACCAAACAAAAGTAGCTAAGTGTTTTCGTAAACGACGTTCCATTGTTTCATTCGAGTTTTTATAAAACCAAGCACACTTCTTGACGGGTTGATCACTTTGAAAGTGTTAAAGTGTCATGGACTTAGAGATAAGCCATTGATAAGCACGTCAACTTGAATGACATAAGAGGTAGACTTGAGAAAGTTGCCGACAAGGAGACTTGTCATTTATGTTTTTCAAAACTTAACTCCCGACAGGTTGGTCACTTTTCGAAAGTGTCAAAGTGTGATAGATTCAGAGATGAACTATCAAGAACATGCCAACTCGAATGATAGGGGAATCGACTCGAAAGAGTGATTTTAACAAAGAGATTTGTTTATCCATATATTTTGAAAACACCATCATGTCACTATCCCTGGTCCGGACACCACATAGAGATATGGATGGAAAGCTATAATATAGTGCAATGGTGAAGTCCGAGAGGAATGCCTTCAAAATAGATGGTGGAACTTAGCTTCGAAACACTGCTTGATGTAGCATTCCTATAGCAATGGTTGTTGGAATTTGTGTTTGGGTCTCACCTTAAGTCTTACACCTTTGCTTCTTTTATATATATTATGTATTATGTTTTAATTCACCTTACAATCAAACAAAAATCTTCAAAATCATCATCTGAAATCATCTCTTTCATTGGACTCTCATTTAACTTTGGCTACAATCTCTGTGGACGATATTCCGGTACTTGTACCACTTTATTACTTGGAAAGACGACATTGGGTCGTATTGTATACTTGCTTTGTGGCCCAATTTCATTAAGTCTAAAGGTGTGAAATATAACCGACTAGCCGGTATTGCGAAGAGGGACCCGTATAGGGTTGGACTCTGGGACCGCAGGTATTGCAAAGGTAGGCTCATGTAGTGTCAAATTCCAGAACCTATTAGTTGTCTATGTTTATTGTTTTAAGTGAAGAATTTTGATGTTCTCACTATAATTTATAATGAATGGTCACCAGGTCATAGTTCAAGAGCTTGAGATGGTACCCTATTGGGTCGTATACGGAGCTAGTAGCCTGTAGTGGTACTCTATTCAGTCATATACGGGGGTAGGTCTTGCAATGGTGCTCATTGGAGCCATATACGAAGACCGTTGACTTTTATGGTGAACTCATCTTGAGAACGAGTAGAAATCTTGGTTACCCTTGGTGCTTGCGGTGATACTCATTGAAGTCATATACGGAGCTTAGGTCTTGCAATGATACTCAATAGAGTCGTATACGGAGCCCAATAACCTTGAGAGATGCTCGGTAATGTTGTTGAATAGTTTACTTTGTGTTTCACCACGATCAATGAAAACAGGTCTACCCTGTTACAAAAAGGTGTTGTTTTAGGTATTGGGGTTTATCCATGTTTTTGGTGACATTTGGAATATAGAGTGTTTCCTATAACTTATGATTTGGGTATTGAGCCTTACCCATGTTTTGGTGTTGTAGATAATAAAGTTCTATCCGAGTTTCAGTAATTGAGCATTAAGGTTATTCATGTTTTCTGTGAGCATTGAATTATGAGTATATATTTGAATGGGTGTTTTGATTTAAAGTTTTCATCACGAAAAATCTGGTTTTTGAAAGATGCTGCTTTTATGATATAGACATTTTATTCGAGAAATTATTATTTAAATAAGTAGTCTTTTAGTTTTTACCATTTCATAATTATGACGAAAACTTCTTAAATTCACTGTGCGTTAAGCCTAACCCCTTTTTATTTGTCGGCATATGCATCGGGTCCTTATTCGGGGATGGTATCAGCGACCCCATGAAGAGTTAAGTGCTAGTAGATGCACGAAAACGATTTAGCTATTCAGGAATGTCTTCTGTATTTTGAAATAACGACTATATTTAGGTTTTAGTTACATGTGACCTTGACTCAGACTTTATGTAAAGCTTGGTTTATCATTCATTGATGTTAAATTATATAAATGTTGTATGAGAAAACGAGTCATGACTTATAAAAATGGGTTTATCCGTTAATTGATGTATTATCGAAAATTTTAAAATAATCCATTTTTCATAATTGAAGGTGTTACATGTTTATCTTTTATATGAAAAAAGATGCATACTGTTTATTTGACGTTATGTCACAATGACTGTAGCTAAAGTTCAATGATTGATTCATACCGGGGAGTAAACTGATTATTTCTATCACTCATACATTGATCCAGACAGACAAATACATTTATAAAGGAGTTTAACTGATTCAATACTGAAGTAAATACCATGCAAATGTTTATCCAATTAGTCATCTTATCCGGTGCAAGCAACCTGTTTTAAAAGGTTTTCCAAATAATAAAAAATCAATTGAAAATATAGCATCAAAGATGCTTTAAATTTATACAATAATATGCCTAATAAGACGTTAAAGGTGTGATCGAACTCCCTTGAATTTCTATAGTTAATAGAAATATTTATACAATCTCCCCTTCCCACCCGTAAATCCATTTGATTTTACCGGCGACCCTCACCTCCACCCTTTCCTCTCCCATCGAGCACCATTGCACCACCTTCAAGAATGACCACCACCGCCATCGTCCCTTCCCCATGAACCACATGTGAAGGTTTTTTGCTTTTAGGTCGAAGGGCTGTGGATTTCTTGTTGAAGATGATGAAACAATCAAAGCACAATTGATATTGTTGAATACGAAGAAACAGTCAAAGGGATGTTGATTTCTTGCAGGCAAATAGAAAATCATCGGGGACATACTCTTTTGGGTGGATAATGTTTGAATCATCGAAGATTCAAAGCACAGTTGATCGATAGTAGAGGCTTGAAGCCAACGAAGAAACATCCCGCTTTTTTCACAATAATGCCACTAGTTCATCAAGGGTGTGGCATCAAAAGGTCTATCTTGTTGTCTAATTGGGATTTGGAAAATGTTCATCGAAATCTTTTATTCCCAATATTGCCCTTGGTTTCTGACTCTGATTGGGATTTTGCAGGTTCAATATGATAAACTGCATTTTAATGTTATCTAACTACTCTCATTTAGGTTGAATTTTGATTCAGGTTTTAGATTTGGTTTGATTTAGATTTCAGAACTGGAAATTGGTTGAGTTTTGGAACTTTGTTTTCCAGAAAGGATGACTGAAGAAGGTTGTCAGATTGTGAACGGAGAGGGGAAGAAGAAGAGGGTTGGAATTGAGGTGCATTTAGAGGTTGTACACACCTGCTTTAAGCATGTGTACTTTGAAAATTCTTTTATAAAAATAGGAAAAACAATAAAAAACTAAAATGCCCGATATTTAACGGCCAATTTAAAGGAGTTAGTGACCAGGGATCATTTTCAAAGCAAAATGCAAACCATAAGGACGATAATTGTGCTTATTGAAGTCTAGGGACGACTTTCGTAGTTTGGTGTAAACCATAGGGACCAAAATTGTAGTTTACTCTTTAAATAATCTTTAGATAAATGATGATACATAAAAATTCATTGGTGGAAACAATAAAAAATAAATAAAGTAAATTACGTGTAGGGTTTCAAATAAATTATTAACCCTTTCGAAAACGCAGCAGAAAAATTGTTTTAGGTTGCTTCTGTAAACTCTATTCGGATCCAATGACTTTTAAACGAATCTAAACAAATCATAGGGTGTTTAGAATGTTATCTTTTCAGATTTATTGAAGGTTCTAACAGAGCACTAGAAACCAAAATTGGTTTTCTTTATTGTAGATCCACACACGAACACGCTCGGCTTTCCAGGGTGCTAGCCCGAAACCCTAAAATCTATTATGTGTTTGACATAAAATAAAAAATAGGTTTTTTTGTGATAATCTCTAAATTTAAAATATTGGTTAACCTTTTAGGCTCGGGCCTATCTGTGTATTTATAGTTGACTTATTTGAGTTATAGACAAACCATAATACCTAAACAAGGATCAGGCTTATGATAATCATGAAGCCCATTTGTCTATAATCTTATTTAGTGATGGCCAAACTGACCCGGCCCGGGACCGTCGGAGGACTGGCCCGGTCCGGGACCGGTACTGGGACTGGTTGTTGTTTTGGAGCATTTCGAGGGACCGGTTATGGCCCGGCCCAACCCGATTTTTCAAAAAACTAGATGTTTTTTTAAATAGAGCCATTATTTTTTTCCCTTTTTTGACCTTTTTTTGTATTTTTTGTTTTCTAAACACCATATATAAGTGTCTTGGTTGAGGATTTACATAGCAAGTTCTCAATTCGCAAAATATGCAAAAAAACATTCATAATTCTCGGTTTCTCGCTATATTTTATGACTTCGACTCGTATTTATTTTTCGTTTCCACTTCACAATTCTCATTTCTTTCTTTCTTTGTCTTACAAAATGGTCGGTGAACAATATGATGCATCAAACGAACAAGTTGCCCAAGTTCTCGTCGAATACGAACGAAAGTCCGAGATTTGGAATTTATATAACTTGGTGGTCCTCACGAGCGAGAAAAGAAAGACACAATGTAAAATGTGTCAAGCTCTCCTTAACGACGGAAAAAAATTCTACTTTAAAGCGGCACACCGAAAAAACATGCTCGGACCGGGACCAGTTAGGGACCGGCACTGTTGAGGCCTGCGACCGGTAAGAACCGACCTAACCCGGCCCCAGGACCGGTTTTTGGCCATCGCTAATCCCATTTAACCTAAATAAATGTTTTGTTTTATTTTATTAATCATAATTAAATATATATAAATACATTTAGACATAAAACTCTATAATTATCATAGTTACTTTTTTAATACATACTTTAATAATCAACTTGACATAACTCGAGTTTCCGGTTCTTTAATAACCATTTGAAACTTGACCTTACAGTCTTGTATACTTCTTGACAATATTATTGTTGACACGTATCATGGGCATATAAGAACTTACATTACGTTTTTAGTCCTTGTGGTTTGTTGAAAATATCTATTTCCGTCCATATGATTTTGAAATTACGGTTTTCATCCCCGTAGTTTATAATTAATTATTGTTTTTGTCCTTATGATTAACTTTATTTCTTTTTTCGTCCATATGATTTACAATTCATTTCTATTTTCGTCCTTTGTACTTAAAAGTAGTAGTTAGCCTCAGGTACAAAAATAATAATGAATTGCAAACCATAGAGACGAAAACTGCAATTTTAAAACAACAGAAACGGAATTAGCAATTTCTAACAAACCACCTGGACGAAAAATGTAATTCAACATTTAATTTCACAGAGTTTTCCAAAATCGGGAAGTTTTAACTCTTTTTTTTTTAATTTTGAGATTATTGTCGGAGGAAGAAAAATATATTAAAAAAAAACCGTGGTCTCTATTTTTTGTTTTAAAGAAATGTTGGAAAGAGGGAGGATTAAACGAGAATAAGGTCAAAATAAAAAAAAACGGTCAAATCACATGTGATTTTACATGCAATCATATAATGCAATCAAGGTAGGTTGAGCAGGCTACCTGCAGTCAAAGTCGCATGATATGATTTTACACGTGATTTTAATGTAAAATTACATATGATTCGGTCATTTTCATGTTCTCTTATTTGACTATTGTTCTCGTATGAACCTGACTCATATTAGAAATGTTGTAAGCTTGTCACATTTGGCAAAAAACTAATTGATAAAATATATAATAACCTAAAAAGAAAACATAACATCTGTCATTAACTACAAATGTGGTGTTTGATTAGTTTGAGCTTGGGCTCCAAAGTTCAAAAGTGTCTAGAGGTCCCAGGTTCAAATCTAAGGAGGAATAGAAATCCCCTTATAGCCAAGAAGGTTCAGATGTGGTGACTCCAGACTACCCGCAAACCAGATGATCGGCTTGGGATTAGTCGGCTCACATAGCAAGTTGAATATCCAGGTTAATAAAAAAAACATCTGTCATTACTAAAAAAACATTTTATACTGTAATTATAAATAAAATATTTTTATTAAATTATGTATAAAATATCTGTATACCTTGATGATATAATGTACATGGTAACATGCTTCTTTGCCATCATTCATGTATTCTTTTCCTTTGCAACAATGGCAAACCATCATAATCACCAAACCATTTGCTTTCTCTTTTAAATACATGAGCAAGTAGTATACATTTTCTTTAATGATTTACTCATTTCTTTAATATTTTAAAAAAAAATATTTTTTAAATTAAATAAACATATATATAATATTTATAACTTTAATTTCAATTACAAAGTTTCTTTTTTTTAGATATTTCATAAACAATTAAGATGATGTCGGTTTTTTTTAGAGATGTTGAAGTCTGAAATCTTGTTTCACTTTTGATTAACTAGAAGGGTACTCGCGCAATACAGCGAGGTATATATTGATTTTAATATTTTATTTTATTTTTTATCTCAGTCGATGTTATAGTATGGTCTAATGTGATTTTGAAAAAAAAAATAATGTTTTTTTTTTTGGATAAAATATAAATTTAAAGATATTATAAAAATTTGACAAAAATATATCGATATTAATATCAAATTAACTATTTAAAATTCTTATTTTTGATGTAACTTTTTGTTATAATTTAATTTATGTTCAATAACAAAGTAATTTATAT
>NC_037528.1:46637754-46646877 GCF_001531365.2 Cynara cardunculus var. scolymus
TATTCTGTTAGAACTCAATGATTATCCTAATTATATTCTAGATTTTTTATATATTTAAAATGAGATGTTTATCATGTATCTGCTTGTGTTTATCTGCATAGTTACACGAATTCAGATATGGAGCTTTAATAAGTTGTACATAAGCATAATTTACTTGTAATCTTGAGTTTTAAGTAATATGCATTAGTAAACAGTACTTTACGCATAAAAAGTGGKTTTTAAGAGTTTTTGTCAAATGATTTATAATATAAAATATTATATATATATATATATATATAATATTTAATTTAAGTTTAATAATAAAATAATTTATTTTTGATTTAATATTATAAATTTTATAAAGATAATAATTAAGTATAGAATTTAATGATTATACTAATTATATTTTAGATTTTTTATATTTAAAATGAGATGTTTATCATGTATTTGATTGTGTTTATCTGCAGTTAGTTACACGAATTCAGATATGGGATGAAATCGGATAGGGATGAAATCGTTTAGGAATGAACAGGTTTAAGAGTTTTTAAGAGTTTTAAGAGTTTTTAAGAGTTTTAGCCAAATGTTTTATAAGATAGTATAGATAAGAGTTGGTGCTAAAAGTCTGAAATTTAAGTCAATAAGACTGTTTGTTTTTTGTAAACTGACAAACGCCTTAATTCTAAACTCTGAATCAATAGTTTGTTTTTGTAAAATCAGGTACAAACATTTTACAAAATTCTCTTGTTTTTCATAAAATTTCCATTGTCGAAATTCGTCTCAGTAATTGTTTAACAGATGGAACACAGTAAAAACCTTTTGGATACCTTTCAGACTTCCAATATTATCGAAAATGCCACCAGTGAGTTTGTTTATGAAAAGATCGATAAAAATTATATATATAAAAAAGTAAAATAAAAAGGTTATGTTGTAAAAAAAATAATTGGTCCAAAGACCTTGGGAAGATAACAATCTTGATAGGGATTACCTTCTTTTCTTGTATATCACACCATTTTGTGGTTAAAAAGACGTGAATGCCCCTTTTTAAATTCATTTCTTTCTTTTTTAGTCCACAACCTTTGGAATTGAAAGGGACCACTACTAACAATGCTTTGATTCTCTTTTCATGACACATCTTAACCCAATATTTGTAGGTAATCTTGTAAACTAATCATTGTATTTCTGTTTCGATGCGAAAAGAACGTTACAATATAACAGTATGATCGATTATAACTGCATATATATACTTGTAGTTTCGTTGCCAAATAACCAGTAGAAATTGGCTGACTTGATAGTTTTGGTACTTTGAACACTGTGGTGATTGGTTTAACGTAGAATTACAAGTCTGCTTATTGGATAATTCAGTATCAATGAACAGATTAAAACTGTAATATCTTTTGTCAACAGTCTTTGAGAATAGAACTTTCTGAACACTTACTGTTTCTAGACATAATCGGTGGTTTTGAACAGTTATTTATATGAAAGTCATTAAGACGTTGCAACGATGCGTTGTATAACGTCAAATGGGAGATACACGTCCTTGTATCTTTGACAGATTGACAACTCGTTTGTGTGTGTTCTATTCTGAGCGATGCCAACAAAATAAGTGACGAACCTTAATGACATGTATTGCTTTCCTTTTCTCTGTTGTATTTCTCTGGGTCCGATCTTGACAATCGTTTTCAGCTTCTTTGTATATGGTTTATCAATAACAACCACGTGGTGTTTGTTTTTTCATACTACAATGCATTTAATTGAGCTAATAAAATGTCGAGATCAGCCCTCTCTAATCCGTCCTTTTTGATGTACTGTTGAAAAACTGCTTGTCGACTCTGTTGATAGTAACAGTTGCTTTAGCATCTGGTATGTATCTTTGATGGGTTATATGCCTATTTTTCATTGATTATGCTATCAGAAGCTTTGTTCGGTTGTATGTATCGTACAGCACAATATAGTTACGGATATCCCATACGCTCACTGTGTGGTAACTATGCTCCCTCGTTGTTGCGTGGATATCATCTTTTTATTGATATGAAAACAAATGGGTTCCTTTTGTTTTGAATATAATTGAATCTCTCCATTAACCACAAGGGTGGTGTCTGATTGGTTTGAGCTTGGCTCCAAAGGTCAAAAGTACCAGGAGGTCTCAGGTTCAAATCCAAGGAGGGATAAAAATCCCCTTGTGGCCACGGAGGTTCAAATGCGGTGACTCCGGGTTACTTGCAAAACAGGTGGTCTCCCTGTGATTAGTCGGCTCGCATAGCGGGTTGGATATCCAGGTTATTCAAAAAAAAAATCTCTCCATGGTATTATACGTATTGTATACTTTATCTTGTTAGGTTTAAGTCTCGATGATAGACTTGTTATGCATATATGAGTCGATGTTCCTGGTTTTGTTTAACGATTGATAGAATTCGTTTGGAAGCGTTCTAATAACTTTAATACTCTTCTACTAGTAGAGGTAGTCTTTTTTTATCATTCACATCGTTCATTCAACATACAGAACATAAAACGATTTATCTTCTCTCAAACGTGCAACTTTTTACTGCGAAGACGTCATACTCTAAACATTTAATGATAATTTAAGTTCGTAACGATACCGTTAGATGCATATCATTATATCAGATTTAACATCAATACAGCTTTAGTTTTTGTTATGAATAATCCACATACTTCGATATAGGGTTGCACGTAAGTTGGGTTGGTTGGGTTGAAAGCATTTGACCAACCAACCCAATGTTTGTGGTTTATTAGTCAGGTTGGTCAAATGCCTTCAACCCAAACCACAAATATTGGGTTGGTTGGTCAGGTTGAAGACATTTGACCAACCAACCCAATGTTCGTGGTTTGTGTCTTCACTATTTGGGTTGATTAGTCAGGTTAAAAATTTGTTACGTCATTTTACAATCTAGCTAAACGATTGTGTTTAAACGAAGTAAACCAAATTGAGAGCATACAAACAAGGCAAATATTTACATAAAAGATATTAAAAATATTTGCATGCAACTTTCTATTAAGGCTAAGGTGGCGTTTGTTTTTTTAAGAGGTGTTGAAGTCTAAAGTCTTATTTCACTTCTGATTAATAAGAGGTGGTGCTAAAATCTGAAATCTGAATCAATAAGACTGTTTGTTTTTGTAAACTGATAAATGTCTGAGTTTGTTTAAATTGTCTATTTTCTCCATTAGAAAATTATAGTGTTGAATTTATAGATAAATTTATACAATTTCACATATTTATTCATCATCGTTACGAAATTTACATCTAAGTTATATAATTAGCATCATTTAAACGAAAATATGTCATTAACGGTATTTAACACATTTAAATCATATTAAAATACATTAATTGAGACAGATGATCGATTTGGTAAGGATTGATTGAGAGAAATGATCGTTTAAGGTTAATCAATTACGAAACGTCATTGCTAAGTGTTCGGAGAATAATAAGAGACAAATAAAAGGTTGGTTTACCTTTTACCAAGTAAGTGTTTAGTAAACGGCCCCTAAAAATTCGTTGATGTTTTTTTTTTTTTACTTTTCTAAAACTTTCATTAGAAAAATTATGAAAGAATGATTTTCCATTAAACATTGATACAAAGGGTAAAGTGGTAATTTTTCCATTTTAAACTACTTATTTATCACAAAACAAATTATATATGAGCGATTAAATGAAAATCACTCTAATTTGTAAAAACCGTAAAAACTACTCTCATCCATCGTTAATCTTATGAAAAATTTTCATGAAATTGTTAATCTTGTGAAATTGTTTCATATAATACTTTTTTTGATGAATTTGTTTCATATGTGGTTATGAAATTGTTTCATATACTACTTAATGAAACTTTAATGAAACTGTTTCATGTATTTCTCTAAAATTAAAATAATGAAGATGGTAATATCCATGATTAACACCCTCCACAATAAAAATGGTTGATCAATCTCTCATAATTATAAAAAAAAAATGAACAAAATGAAAAATTATAATTGGTTGAATGAGGTTTTTACGGTTTTTACAAATTGAATGGTTTTTATTTGAACCCACCTATATATATATATATATATATATATATATATATATATATATAGACAGTTTAATCTATTTAGATAGTTTAATTCATACACGGTTTAATAGAAACAAACCCTACGAGATTGTTTATTAATATTTTCTTATTAAGATCTATATGAATTAAGTTGTTTGTAAAGCAAGATAAATAAATGTTTGTTTTAAAATGATCATATTTTTTACGTTGCTGTCCAGAATTGAATTTAAAAAAAAAAGACTATTTGATAAATCTTATAATTTAATTATCATTTAAATGTCAAAAAAATAATTGAATAGGTAGAGCAAAAAATAATGTAGCTGACTATAAAATTGAAGGATTGTTTGTTTAACTCTTAATAGTTTCATTAAGAGACAGCCTATAAACTGTTAAGAGGTGAATCTTATTTGGGGAAAAAAAAATTTGTCTCTTAATAGTTCTAAAACACTCTGACCAATTTTGTATTATAGGTCTTCCTTAACCATTCAACGTCCTAATTTCATTGTAAACAATTATATTTCATTTTGCATTGTATCATGAGAGTCTCTTGATCATTTTAACCATTTAATCATTTTGCACCAAACCATTCAGCAACCGTCAAACAATCTATAAACATTTTTTACGAACATCATAGAATAATACAAATTTCAATTTAATACACACTCAAATGAAATTATTTAATTTTTAGTTAAAAGCATGTTAAATATATAAATTTGGTAAATCAAAATAAAAGCTATTAATGTTTAATATTATAAAGAGTAATATGTAAAAAAGATTAAAGAGTATGTTAAATTAATTTTTTATTTTTCAAATTAATTAAAAAAAACACAAATAGTATCCTCAGATAAAAGAAGAAATAACTAAAAGACGTAAACATACAATGTTAAGACCCGTTTTACATTCAGAGTGGTTAATAATGCACATATGTATGATGATACTAATATTACTTCATTCATATAGACAATTAAATCCTCACAAAGAACTTAATCCATACAGAGCTTAATAAAAAAACAATCTAACAGTCCCTTAATATATCACGTGAGAGGAGTAGGGATGTTCCAATCATGACAAAGCAACTAATGGCTTAATCACTAAACTACTAGCAAACAAACATATATGACTCAGCAAATACATTACTCATACCATTAAGCTCGATAAACTCCCTAAACAAACATACCTTAAAGACGGAAATTAAGCTCAATTAGGACCAATACGGACCCATTGGGCCTATTCTAATCCAAAACATATGGCCCAATAGGCCCAAATGAGCACATTGCAAATTGCAATCATTGTGTTAGGACAAATCTTGACTAATTTCATTGTGTCCCTATGGTTTGCAATTCATTGATGGCAAACCATTGATGGAGTTAGCCTCGGGGAGCATTGAATTGCAAACCATAGAATTGGAAACCGTGATTTTGGAAGCATAGAGACGAAAAGTTGCATCTTTTTAACAAACCACAAGGACGAAAACCAGAGTTTCCTCTTTTATTTGACAAAAACTAACTACACAATTTCCAATAAAATCCAATCAGTCATTAGGATCTGTATTACCTCTGAACTGCTATAAGCATTTGGAAGCTAAAAGTACAAGATTTTGAGTGTTTTAGGATCTAAAGCTTCAAGATTTACCAAAAAATGTGCTGCATATGTTGTTCTCAGCTTCAATTAAATCATCTGTGCAATAATTTTTGACCTGCAGAAGTAGAACTTCTTGAGCTTCTAAATGGCTGCATCTGCAAACATCAATAAGTCGAATGGATTCAGTTGGCATCAATTGAGATATTAAAAATTCTTTAAATACTTTGATAAGGGTCGTTTCAGATAAGAAGGTTAAATATCGCGAGAAGGTAATAAAAGAAGATTCATATGTGAATCATTGGAAAAAAATCTACTTGAAGATGCATATGTGAGCTGACGTTACAATTATTCATATGGGTTCATATATGCAACTTCAAATGGATTTTTTCAATGACTCACATGAAACTTTCCTTCTGGCTTGCTCACGATATCTAGCATTCTTATTTGAACCTCCCACTACTTTGATAATAATTGTGACAAAACCCATAATAATTAGTTGTAGAAGTAATGGATTGAACCTCAAAAATATAAAAAGATCGGTCTGTGTCTGAGGACATGGCATCTGATAGGAGTTCTTGTAGATGCGTGATTAGGGTAGTTGAGTAGGGGCGGGGGAGTCCTACATTTTGATATATTCTTTATACCTACTTATGTTTTTATGTTGTTGCTTAATAACTTCTACCCTTGGTTCTTCTTCTTAACAATAGTTGTATAGTCCTTTCTGGTCTCAAGATCTTCACTTTTGAATCTTTCCCGTTTTCAAATTCTTTAAACTTTTTGACACGCTTTTTGAAACTCTCGGGTCAATTTTTTTTCACATGCATGTTTTTGAAAGTCATGGGTCTTGACAGAATCAGACACTCTACTCCTTGGAGTCCGTGAGTTAAAAAACAAAATGAAAAAAGATCAAGAGAGCATACCGTTAACCTTGAGACAGGATCACAAGACCAAAGTATGTAGCTACACCGAGGAAAATGAGAGACACAAGTCCCCTGAAAGATGAGTTCATACATGAGTACGTATGTGATGTATAGCAACATGAACCAAACCAAACAATTCCAGTAAATCCCACCCGGAAGTAGGATTTGGGGGTAAGATGTAAGTAAAACATACATATATGATGTATAGCAACATAAACCAAACAAATCCAGTAAATCTTACCTGGAAGTAGGTTTTAAGGGGTAAGATGTACGCAAACTATACATATATGATGTATAACAATATAAACCAAACAAAACCAATAAATTCCATCTTGAAGTAGGGTCCCCCCGGCCCGGGGGGAGGGGGGACCATACATATGTGATGTATAGCAACATGATATTACCAAATGAAAATATATCTTTCTCGGTCTAATAAAAGTTTGGGCAAACCAAAAGTACTCTGTATATCCCACTTGAAAGTAGGGTATGGGGTAGGATATACGCAAACCTTTCCTCTACCCTTGGGGTAGAAAGATTGTTCCCCCTGAAGAGCACCGTCTTCCGAGAAAGTTCTATCAAAAAGTTCTTTCTTTTTTAAAGTTGTGAGGATTTTGAAAAGATATGGCAGAGCATAAGGCGTAAGAAAAAAATACTAAAAATAGAGTGAACACTGGAATATTTCGTTTCTTGGGAGGATTATCAAACCTAACACTATTTTTATGTCCATTGACATCATCACAAATTATTGATGCTATTTTTGGTCAACAAGATTTTGTACTTGTTGCTGCAATTAGACAATTGGTAAATAGTCAAATGTAGCAACTTTCGTAAGGTATATAGATAAGACTTAAGAGCAAGATTATGCAAGGATGACGAAGGAACAATAACTCACCAAATGACACCCCACCCAACACCGTTACAAGGACAGGGACAAACTTCTGCAAACTTCTCAGCATCACTAGTGTGAACCTGTCGAGAAATTAAGTCACCGTATATGTCTGCATAAAAACGACACTTTACTTGTCATCTTGAAAAACTCTATAGATGGAAAAATGATGGCTAAATCCAATTGTACTTAAAAAGATTTGGCTGAAAAGGCCAAAATATCATACCATATATAGAAAACACACTGTTCATCACACCTGCAATATGCATGAGTGACTAGTAAGTATCCTATTTCCGTCTCTAAAGCTTCACTTATGATTTTCTTACTCCATCGCAGAAATAAACATCCACGTTCCTATTTTAGCTTGTCCCAGAATAGGTGTCAATTTTCAAAACTAAGTGCCTACTTTCCGATTCTACCCTTAATTATGAGATGGAGAAATTCATTACTCCCTCTATTGTTAAGGGTAAAACTGTCATTTGGTTGACAAAAAAAGTGAAATAATTACACATTTTTATATTGTGTGCCTTTTTCATTGTGGATGTTTATTTTGGGAAGGAGAGAGTAATAAATAGAGAGATGAAGAGCTGAGGATGGTAGTACCAATGAACATTATGATGTAACGAAGAATTCGGACTTTTGTTGTTTCTTGCAAAACCCAAACTACAGCAAGGACGATAATAAATCCTGATGATTGTAATAGACATCCAAACAACATTAAATGCTACAAGTCTGTTTGAGTAATTGAGAAGAAAGATTTTCAGAAGCTCTTATGCTCATACCTGCGCAAAGCCCGCGAAGTGTCCACTGTAAAAACGAAACAAAACTGAAAATCAGTAGATATGTATAAGCCCGCCTTTTATGGACATTGAACCTAGAAATTTATGAAACTTAGGGGGCGCTTGGTTCATAGAATGGAATTTGGTAGAATTGGAATCCGTCAAAAGAATTTGACTCAAGGGGCTGTTTGGTTTGTTGAATTCAAAGGAGTTTGTTGGAATTGGAATGTTGATTGGATTCTTTCAAATTCCATGATCAAGGAATTTGATCATTCCCTGGCATGTGAAGGATTTAAATTCTGTTTCGTGGCAAGTGTAGCTGAATTTATAATATGGTTTTAGAAGGACAAAAATAACATTTGCATACAATTTAAGAAACAGCACCACCCTCACCCTCACCCTCACCATCCTCGACCACCCACAGCCCCCACCGCTCCCGCTGCCAACATTTCCGCCACCACTGTTACCATTGCCGCCACCACCACCATCAATTACTATTATCATTCTACCACCCTACCCCCACCTCTACCCACCCACCACAACCTCCACCCCACTCACCCCCAACCCCGACACTACCACACTACGATTGTCGTATTCATAGCCGCCACCTCCCACCCCATTACATGCATATTCAATTCTTTTGTGAGATTCCATTCCAATTTATGCCAACCAAACGCTTGGTCAAATTCCATTCCAATTCCTTGGAAGTCAAATTCCTTTGATGAATTCTATTTTCACCAAATTCCAGTCTGTGAACCAAGTGCCTCCTAAAGGAATTGGAATGGAATTTGACCACGCATTTGGTTGGCATGAATTGGAACCTAGGGTGTGGGTGGCGGTGTGATGGCGTGGTGGTGTCTCGGTTGGGTGGTGGTGGTGACGACGACAGTAGTGGCTGGTGGTGGGATGGGTGTGCGTGTGGGGGTAAGGGTGGTGGGATG
>NC_037528.1:46646921-46676700 GCF_001531365.2 Cynara cardunculus var. scolymus
ATGTGGGTGGGTGACAGTTGTGACAACGCATAGGATTGGCCTGGTGGTGACGATGGGGGTGGGGTGGGATGAGTGGGTGGTACTTATGGCAATGACGGTGGTGGCGGCAATGAAGGTTGGTTATGATGGGTGGTGGGAGTGGGGATGGGGGTGGTGGAATGATAATACTAATTGGCGGTGGTGGCACAAATGTTGGCAGCGGGAGTGGTGGGGGTGGCAGGTGTTGGTTAAATTGGATGTAAAATATTTTTGTCTTTAAAACCAAATTATAAGATATGTTACATTAGCGACGAAATAAAATTCAAATTATTCACTTATGCGTAGGAATGATCAAATCCCTCAACCGTGTAACTAGGTGGAATCCAACCAATTCAATCCGCGAACCAAACATCATGGAATTTGGTCAAAGGAATTTGTCATTCCAATTTCATCAAATTCCACAAATCAAACAGCCCCTTAGAACGGCTCTTGCTTCTAACAGTTTAGTTCAAACACAATTCACTTCATTTTTTACTGCACTGATAGGAGCAAATGGTTATATTACTATTTAGACTATGTTTGGCTCACAAGCTAATAAGCTAGTTAGCTGAAAAACTAGTTGTTAGCCAATAAGCTAGCTGATAAACTAGTCATGATTGGTAAAAAAAAAAACTAGCTGATTAGCTAGACGACAATATAAAATGACCTAAAACGAGAGGTTGAAAATAAATTGGAAAAATATTAGGGGCATAAATGGAAAAAAATCCCTTAGAGCTTATTGAAATGCTACTTGTAGTAGTGCTCCAAAAAGCTAGCTTATAAGCGAGCTTATGTCTAACCAAATGGGGTTCTTTCAATAAGTTCAAAAAACAACCTCATTTACAAAATGTGTGCGACTGCGTATAGTGATTTACGTCCTCCCAAAGCCAAGGAGCCCTGGGAGGGAGGAAGCGGTTGCTTACATTTTTAGCAACAAAAAGTACAATAATCAAGGCAGCTGCTAAACATCCAGCAGCAATTCTTGCTGCAAGAAGATTTGTCGATGCCAGTATCAAAACCATTCCCCAAAATGATGATCCTAGATCTGTCAAGCCACAAGAAAATACATAAGATTTTAAGTATGCATTGGCATGCATGCGATAACCAAATAAAGACTAACCAAGAAAGTTACTATGGGATGAAAATTGGTCATTCCCTAGGAAGGATAAGGAAATTTACATCCAGCTGGTAAGATAAACCAATATACACCACCACGTGTCTGAGTCATTCCACCTTCATCGGCATGAATCTGCATTCCTTCCACCTTTATTTTAAATGAAAAGTTAATTGAGTCCATGATAGACCAATTTGTATAAAAAATGGCTAAATGATAAGAGCAACCAAGGTTCAAGGCGCTTTGGCTTTGAGAGGGTTCCAGAGGGAACTTATTGTAGGAATGAATTCTTATATGAATTCTTATTATGTTATTTCAATATTGCATTGTACCTATTTAATGAATGAATTATAGAACATAAAGTTAATATAAATCATAATGTAACACCCAAGGCCCGAGTTTTCGTGTAGAACATAACAAAAATCAAGAGAGGGACTAATAGTGTGATCTCTTTAAAGATGCAAGTGCAGGGGAGGGTTGATTATTTTAAGGACCACTGTGACTTGCTTTTCAAATTGCTTAAACATTTTGAATCCAACATGGGTTAAGGATACCGCTTTGAGCGGCAGCAGTTGGTTGAGGAAGGATTTATGCTAAATTCGTGATCAAATGAGAGGAAAATATTGCCATTGTATTTCATGGGAAACCCCAGAAGAAATCAAGAAATCTATGAGAAAAAGAGAGAGAATTGAGGTACAAAAGGAGCTGGGAAGTGTTCAGAGTTTTTTGCAAGAGTTCCTTGTCAAACTGAAGTAAGTTCTATCACCAAACTTATGATTAGAGTAGAAATGGAGACCTTAAGGCCATTGAATTGTGAGAAACACCATTTATGGTGTTGTGTAATGAACAAGTAAAGGAAGGTTGAATTAGAGCTTGGTTTTGTGTTTTATACATATTCAAGTATGCCATCTGTTAGTAATTCGTGTTGTAGGAATCCCACATCGGCTAGACTTGGACCATTTCTCTTATATATATATGTTGGAATTGAAAACGTTCCCTTTCTCCTCAAGGGATCTTTTGGAGATTAATCTAGCGGTTCCACATCAGAGCCAAGGTCTGCCACTCTAGGGACCCGACACTCTAGCTAAACCCCTCTCAACACCCTCGGAAAATATATGTCCATCTAGCCTCCATTGGAGGGGACGTTTTGGAGTCCCACATCGGCTAGACTTGGACCATTTCTCCTGTATATATGTTGGAACCTTCCCTTTCTCCTCAAGGGCAATTTTGGAGATTAATCTAGGGGTTCCACATATTCTCACATGTGTTATTAGCGTTCTTTTTTGGATTAGAATCATGTGATATGGGTTAGACTCGTGATTTGGACCAAAATGGTGATCAAAGCAGAAAAGTAGAGTAGGCATTGTGTTTGGCACAACCATTGCAGATTTTGCATTGTGGATTGGCACGAGCATGTCATTTGCAAAGTTGGACTTTTGACCATATAAAGTATATGTTAGAGTGCAAGTAGGAATAAACCAACCTACACATATTTGAAGTGAGTTTCATGTAATTTCCCGAACTAGGGTAACGCACGTGACGTTTTCAATATTTGCAAGGTTATATGAGCATGCTATTTGTTTAAAGTACACAGCTACATATTTTTAAAGCTTATGTACATGTCATACATGTTCAATATTTTATGAAAAGATATAATGTATGAAAACCTTGTGGCTAGATGTATAGGGTCATGTATCGTGATCCCGATAGTGACATCGCGGAGCACTACAAAGATGCAGTGAGCCAATACATGTATCACGAGGGTACCTCTGTACTTGGTTGGTACAAATATGGTCGGAACATGTATCACGAGGATACCTCTGCACTAACTGAGACAAGGTTAACAAGATGCAAGTATGTGACCCCCACCATGCCGGTTCAGATTCAAGATCTCAAATGTTCATGTGCATGTTGCATTCATGCAAAGTTTAGTACGATATATGCATAACTTTTTACCAAGTTCATGTTCACACTTTGCATGTTCAGATTCTTGCGTGATTCTATGTATATCGTTCAAATTACATGCTTTACAAAAGTATGTTTGTATCTCGGACACATCATGTTCCACAACGTTATTTTTGCTAACTGCTTACCATGAAACCATGAACTCACTAAATGTAAAGCTGACTAGTAGTATGTATCTCAAAGTCAATCAAGAATTAGTGCAGCAAGGGCAAGGATAAGATCTAGTACGGTGTTCTAAGCAATATTAGGATTTATGATTTATGATATCTATGTTGAGTTCGAACTACATCAATTAAGATACAATTATGTATTTTGGTTACACTTGGTTTAAGTCATGTAAGTACATTGAAGATTAAAATCTTATGATGCAATGTGTTATAAATGTTATGATCGCTATTCAATATTTAAGTTATGATACGCCGTTACAACCCAAAAGGGAAAAGCAGGGTGTGACACATAACCGTAGGTCAGCAAGGTGTGACACATAACCATAGGTTAATACACCTGGGCCTATCTATACCCGTACTTTTTCCTCTAAAAGCGTATTTTATCTCGCACAGAATATTCTATTTACATGGCAAACCACAAAGCCACATAGAAATTTCTTACATGGCCACATGTAAGTTTGCAAGCAACGGCATGACTGGCTTCATGAAGAAATACAGTAACAAGCTTGAACGGTAAAAGCACTACTGTCCTCCACAGCTACAAAAGGAAATCAAAAGGTTGGCATATGAAAATAACAGAATTAATAACATATGATATGACAAAATGACGATATAACAGGAACAGTATGTGATTTCTAGAACATATTTTGCCCACTGAACATCTAAAACACATCTGCATAAAGGGAAAATGCATCAACATGTAATGACAACATTTGCACTCATTCCTATTTAGTATAACCATGTTATTTCTTCGCAATTAAACTAACAAGCATTCAATTCTTCCTATTTTGTACTGATAAACAAGTTTTCAGCCTATGTGGCATCAGTTGATTTTAATGTGGAATGTTTTTATGTAATCAAAGAATTACATTATAACCTCACAACCCCAACCTCCACATATCAATAGTTGATTTTAATGTTGAATGTTTTCGTGTAATCAAGAATTACATTATAACTTCACAACTTGACCTCCACGTCATCAATAGTTACAAGATCTATCTGTTACCTATGAAATTGGTTATGAAATAGAAATCCACTCATTTTAAGATCAAAGATCCCTCTTCAGACTCCCAATCTCAAGTTGAAAACTCTTGTTTGAAGAAAAGAAACACTGATTGTTCATTAGACTACCCTACAAATCTGTCAAACTCGCTTATTATTCAAAATTCCAAGTACCTTCAGATTCTTACAATAATTTAAAGTTCAAACTAAAATAGTGCAATGAGATCAGAATACCAAGTTTCCAAATCAGTCAAAACTAACATGCATCAACTATTACCCAAAAATGGCGAATGCCCATCTGGCATTTACCAAAAAACCTCGCCCAAATGATCAAATAAAACTAAACATAGTTTTACGATAATGTAAGAGACAGTAAAACAAACCGCAAGAATGACGATAACGCAGAAAGCGAGAGTGATGAGAAACACCAATTGATCATGGTTACAGCAATTCTTGAGCTCCCAATTGGCGGTCATTTCGTTTGCTGATTTACAAAGAAGAAAGAGAGTGAGAGAGGTGGAATGACAATAAACAAAAATATGGGTTGGGATCTAGAGAGAGATGGGCATAATCCATGGGGGTGATTCAAGGGAGGTGTTCCATGAATATTTTATACGAATTTCTTGAGAGAGAGAGAGAAGGGGGGTGTTGGTGACCATGGAGTGTGAGGGGGACTTGGGGAAGAACAATTCATTTGATTTTTGATTATTGATTGACTAAAGTCAAACCATGACGTCACATAATTTATTTATTTTGTATGGGTCGAATCAATCCACCTTATCATTGGACATAATAATTAATATAATATTAAATATTTAAATCTATTATGATGACCATGTATTTTTTATAATTATTTCATGGAATTTGGTCAATTAACCAATAAAATACAATCTTTTCACGTATTTTCGTCCATTAAGTATTAAATATTAACCATTCACTTATATCTGTTTTTATTTTTATAACAGATTTGGTCTCTCCGTTTAATCAATAAAAATTTGGTTATAGTGACCAAGATAAATAAATCCACGTCAAGTAGATATTCCGCTCAATCAAAATTATTTTGTCAATATGATGGAAATATAAGATCGTTGAAACAACAATGCAACTAAAAATCAAAAAGTCGTTATTTCATGGAAGTCGGGTTTTGGAAGCTTATATTTTGATATGAAATAGTTAAAGTAATTATGTTACCGTAACAAACCCCCTAAAAAGAGCGGGGAGACCTTTGACCTGGGCTGGGGAGGGATTGGGGTCGCTTTGCTTTAGAACTTTAGTTTGTAACAAGGTTCGACGAAGACCTCCGGCTGGATTTGAAATGGATCAGGTAGGGCATCCATTTACGGCGTGGGTGGGATTAGCAGTGTAGCATGATACATACAAACCTTATTGGACAGTTTATCAACACAAATTAGGTATCTGCTAACTAAATAAGAGTACGGTCTAGGTAAACAGTGATTGAAAATGGTTGTTTATCAAGTATTTTGTAGTAAATGTTTACCGCTAAAATTGTTGACCCTATTTCCATGAAATAGTTTACTTTTTGTTTGTGTTATTACTTCAATAATTCTATATTTCTAGCATATTTATAAGATGTATACTTGTCCTAACAAGTTTTTACATATTATATGGACTGACCAAATCTGTTAAAGTAAAAGCAGATAAATGATCTAGATCGGTTATCAATGAAAATAGAGAGACGAGAAATGTTAATGGATGAAATTAACCCTCACTAACGGCATTCTGTAGTATTCGTTATAAAAATAAAACCATGGAGACCAGTGACGGATCCAGAAAATTAATAGGGTGGGGGCACGTTGGATGGGACATGGGGAGGGAAGCATATGGGACTAGGAGGAAACTATGTAAGACGATAGTGAAAATAACAAATTTAAGCTGGTCAACAAATGTTTTTCGTCTTTGACTAAGGGCCTTTTCCCCGGTCTTTAAGGGCTGGATCCGCCCCTAATGGAGACATTCTTCATTAAGAATTCGTTTTAAGGACTTTACTCGTTAATTTATGTAAACTACATGGACCAAGTTTGCATTTAACTGTTATTTCTTACATCAATAGATTAATTTACGTAAAAACCGTCATGTTTCGAAAATTGTCGTTAAAATCCATAACGCCCAGACGAGACATGATACAATGATCTAAAGACACATTTCAACATCAAACAATTTAGTAACAAACTTCACTTTAGAATAAATAATCTTTGATTTCAGTGGCCAAAATTCAATAAAAACGCAAAAAGGAACGAGTCCTTGAAAACAATCAATCGATTTGCTCCCATCGATCCTGATCTAACTGCTCCATCGTACCTGAAAGAAAGCAAGAAAACGACTAATAAGAAATGCCCATGACGACATACGACTAAAAAGTATGGCTCGCAACTAGATTGATGGTCATTGTAAGGAGCAAAATAGAAATCACAAACATGCTGCTCAAACACAAGAGCAAATGGGACTTGAATGTTAAGTTCATTTTAGAACCGTAAATATTTTGATAACCTAGGAACCAAATATTCGTGATGAATGTACATCAATATTCATGATGAATGTACATGAATATTTATAATGAATATCACAAGAGCATCTACAATAGATTCTCCAAAATAGAGAAAACGAAAGCCTTAAGAGTCTTAACTTTTTTTTACTCCACCAAATACTCCAAAATGGAAAAGGTAGAAGAGAAAGGATTAAGATCTCCAAATTCCGAAAACTCCGAAATATTGAATGATGAAAAGAGAGAAAAGATTATACTTCCAACCAAAGAGGTTGAATTTTTACAATTTCATATTAAATACTCCAAATGTTGCTAATTGTTGCAATTGAATCTAATTTTCTTTTGGAGAGTTTAACTTTTGCTTCTTTATTTTGGAGAAATTAATGAAAAATCTGTTGGAGATGCTCCAATATTCATAAATATCATAAATCATGATTACTTGGTTCTCACAGTTCTGATGAAAAGTGTCCACAAACCCCGTATTTTCTAGTAAACGTTGTATTTTTTTGTGAACTAAGAAAATGCAAATTAAGGCCTCCCAGGTTCTATTCCCATTGGCTGCAAAAACCCTTGTGGCCACACCAGTCTCACTGCGAGGGCTTTGCCAGTTCTAGGACTGTGTGGCAGTGGACCTTGACCACACGGATTAGTGGGGACTACTTGGTTGCTGATACCACTTTCAAAAAGATGCCTACAACTTTCATGCCTATCTGCTCAATTGAAAAAACCGAAACCAAACTAGCCCCGTATATCTCCCTCAAATGTGGTGTGTCGGGGGATGTACGCAGACCTGACCTCTACCCCCAAAGAGTACGGCAACTGCTTCCGTGAAAGAATAGCAATTACCTGTAGGAAGGAAAATCTTTCGGAATGTTTACTGACGCAACATCTGCTGCAGCTGAAGCACTTGGTTTCTTTGTTCTGGTGGTAGAAGATTAATCTGTTCTGGTGTGAGACTCATCACCTGTTGAAGTAATGCCTTTTCCATATCAGCAGTTAACTGCACAAATACAAAATCTCAAGTTGTGTCATAGTAAATTTATATAAAAGTCGCCTCTCAAAAAAATTGACATAATTTACTCGAACTTGCAGAAGATGATAAAACATAAACAGGTTCATCTGCGACAAAGTACTAGGCTGTATGCCCCTAAGGTGTAGCACAATTAGTTCTGAGATGAGATTGTATACTTGCACAAACTGGTGAGCGTTTGAGTCTGGCAACCACAGTGTGGGAGTCACAATTACTTTTAGCATTTGGCATTTTATGGGCACCAGGCTCTTAAGCTAGCCATCTAGTGGGCCAGTATGTACCTGATTTGCTTCTCACATGATGCTCTTGGGGTGGGGCGGTGTGGGTCGCTGAGGGGTTGCCAGTAAAATCAGCGGGGAACCATAGTTCACTTGATTTTCCAAGAAAAATTTAAACTGAATTGTGGTCCCACCAAACCAAACAGACCCCGACCTCGGCTCTAACCCAAGGGGTAGAGAGAGAGAGAGAGAGATCCACGACCCCCCCCCCCCGGGGAGAGGCATAGGAAACAAACAAGCAAGATATAGGTGAAGAAACAATTAACTACTAGGGGTCAGGTAGGCACTTCTACTGACCTCTTTCTGAGACATTGTAACTTTGGGCTCAACTTCAGTAATTAAGGAAGAATCCACAAATCCATGGGATTGGTTATTCGTCAGCACACATTTAGTTTACTAGGGGAAGGTTCATTTGGGAACCGTAAATAAATTGAGAAGTGTGGGAACCAACTATTCATGAATATCATGAATAATGAAAATGCATGATATTCATGATGAATAGGTTTACCAAACGCTTACATGGTAAGTGCTTGCCAGGTGTCAATTACCTTACCGGATTTACATGGCAAGGACCTAGAATCTTAGCCTGTAAGAGTGATGGAAAGCATAGAGAGTCTAACCCTGTAAGTGGGTGACGACTCTTACTCGGTTAACACTTACCAGGTAAATTATTGCATACTTTTGCTGTTATGATTGACTAGAATCTTGCCTGGTAAGTTAAATAATAGTGACTCTCACCGGCAAGCGCTTATCGGGTAAGCGTTTGGGTAAATGGCCGGTATATAGGTATATTTATCATGAATAGCTGGTTCTTACAGTTCTCAAATATTTATGATTCCTAAATGAACTTTTCCGTAGTGTACTAATGCTACAATAAATTGAATTTATCTTTTGTAGAGGTAATAGGAAATAGATTTTACCGATGCAGGTCGAGGAGGCTGACTGCCTGAGCCCATATGGCTAGGAAGAAAGGGCGGGGATGGTCCAGGGAGCTGTGCTCCTGCTGCTGCATTTTCAGACAAACCAGAAGGCATCCAATTGGATCCTCTTTCGGGTAGTGAAGGGATTCCCATTTGATTGAAATCCATTCCTACATGTGAACCTCCTCCCTGTTAAACAAATACATCAAGCCAGCACCAGATTTCTCAAGTTTAGAAATAAACGAAATGAAAAGAGCAAATTTATGTTGTAGGAAAAAAAGAAAGTTGGATTCACGAGTTGCAGTGGTGTTCCATGCTTTATGACAAATAGGAGAACACATAAACGTACATACAATTTCCACATCACTCTATACATAGAAATGACTTTCTCACACGTGCAACAGAAGTGAAGGTTAACCTAAACAATCAATATGAACCAACATCACCTTGTCACGCCTAAAATCTAGGTCGGTAGCAAAGGGCTACTTGCAAAGATAGAAAGACTATAATGAGACCTTTAGCTTCATAGCTAGATGACTTTGGTTCAGTCACTTATCATTTGCCACGGCCCACTATCAAGAACGCATTTCTCATTGCAATTCTTGAAGCAAAGGTTTATATAGGGCAGCCCCTAGGTTTTGCGGCCATTGAGGTATCTTGAGTTTGCTGATCACATAGGCCATCGTGTGGCATAAAGTAGGAACCATGAATTTGGTTCCCTATTTGCCTCATGCTTTGGAGCAGATGGGATAGATTTCTTATGACTATTCAGTATTCTTTGAATAAGAATAAAAGAAAGAGGATCATCTTTGTACTTTAGGCTGCATTTGTTAAATGGGACTTGATAGGACAGGGTAAAACTCACTGTTCCACATTTGACACAATATGAGACCAGACAAAAACTCACTGTTTCACATTTGGCACAACATAGGGATAGGGACGGGTGGGAGTGGATGGGACGCAAAAGGCTTTCCATCAAAATAGGTGGAACAAGATGGGACAAGGATGAGATAAAACTAAAAGATTATCAATCTATCCTCATTTGATATAACCCTAAAATGGTATTTGCTTTACTAGTCACCACCCACCGGCGGCCACCGACCCGCTCCGTAATCACCACCTCCACTACCATCGGCTACCACCATCACCGCCTCCATATCCACCATTGTCCACCATCCCCACGTCATCCACAACCACTATCTCCACCGCGCATTGTTGTAACCACCTCCACCACCATTGGCTACCTACCACCAAGGTTTTGAAGAACGGAAACGAGCCTCGATTTCTTGACAGGACCCGTAAAAAAGGGCTACCAATTTCTTGACAGGACGGAGAGCCGTTGATTTCCATCGATAAGGCTGGAGTTTCAAGTTAGAGGTGCTCAAAAACCCGGCCAACCCAATGCGAAATGCCACAACCCGATGTTTATTTGAGTTGTAAAATCTTCAACCCATATGTATCAGGTTGGAATTGGGTTACGGTCATTTGAACCCAACCCGATGAACCTGATATCATTTTATTTCTTGGATTTAATATGATTGTTAAGTCCCTATTAAAATGTACATTAGACAATTACACCATCACGTACCCTCTTCATATACATATATTTTCAATCTCTTCTCCATCTCTATGTAACGCCTTCGTATATATGTTCAGTAAATGTGAACATATTTATGCAAATTGAAAGAAGTTGTTGAATTTGATATAGTTAAGATAAGGAGTATGTATAAGTGTACCAAATGAGTGATGATGAAAAATGAATTATGAGTAGAGAAAACAACATATTCAAGGTTAGAAGAATATTTTGATGTACCAAAGTATAAACCAAACTAACCCGACCAACCCGTACGGTTTGGGTTGGGTTGCACTTTGGTTTGGGTTAGGTTGAGATTTTTCAAACTACAAACATTAGGTTGGGTTGTTCAAATGCCTTCAACCCGATCAACTCAACCCATAAGCACCCCTACTTCAAGTAAAACCCAATGCCTACTTTGAAAATGATATCCTTGCAAGAGTTGTTCATGACAGCCTTAATGTGTTGGTACTTGTAAAAGATAAGCTTATAACTCATCTAGTATCGCATCTTTTTCCACCGGTTGTTCTCTAAGAGAAGATAGACAAGTACTTATGTGTCAGAAACAAAGAAGGTGAGGTGGATCCCACTCGTGTAAGGCTTTGAAGGAGGAGTATTTGGTCGATGAGTGGTACGAAATATTGTACCAATACTCGGCCCTAATATATTAACAATCTCAATCTGACCATCGGGTTTCTGGATGGTGAGCCATGCTGTGTAATAAGGTAGTCACTCGGAACTAGAATAATTCCTACCAAAAATTACTCGTGCATATTTTGTCACAATCCAAAACAATGGTTGAAAAAAAACCATGAAAGGACGATTTCTAAATAAACACCACAGCCATTAAAGAAATGCTTTAATGCCACAATGAGATAATTAAATTGGGCGGTCTACCACAACTAGCACAATGTCAAATTCGTTGGAATGCGGTAAGCCCTCGAAGTCCACTGTCACTCCGTCCCATACTTGATAAGGCTGAGGTAAAGACTGCAACAAGCTTGATGGATGGGTAGTGGTAGTGGAGGCTTTTTGTTGCCGACAAACTGATCAAGATTGAACATACCTCTGAACCGATCGTTGCATCCCTACCCAAAACCACTATGAAGCTAAATGTTGGTACGTTTTAAACCCATGGTTGTGTCTAGCAATGACATAGTCATGGTATTCGTGGAAAAGTTTAGGGATGAAAGAGGATGTACGAGGAATTACTAATATGTTATTGTACATGAGGTGGCCATGCACCATAGAATACCCTACATGAGCCTTTCCTTTAATCTCAATGTCTTGTTTCTTTGTTTGGATATTGGAATCAACCTCAGTTTCATTCATCAACTCTGCCACCGGTACTAAACTCGAAAAGACCAAAGACTATAACTCAAATTCAGCTGTAAACCCACAAGATAGCGCATTCATGACTCAATTTGTTGTTCCTGATTTATAACGGATTCCAAAGTCAAACCCAAGCAACTTGCTCACCCATCTTCATTAATTCGCCTTTGCGTTGTTTCATCAAATACTTGAGGCTTCGTTAGTCTGTTGGATCACAAAAGGCGTTCGAACAGGTAATGTTGCCACTTTTGCACGGCAAAGACTGTGGCAATCAATTCCTTCTCATAGACGGATTTCAAACAGTTCTTTAAACACAATTTTGGAGCAACACGGCACCTACCTCATACACGAACGCATGAGCTATGACAACGAAAACTTGTGTGAAGTTGGGCATAGCTAATATTGGGGTCATGGTCATGGTTGTCTTGAGTCGCTGAAAAGCCTTGGTAGCCTCCTCCAGACCACCCAAAATTGTTTTTTTGCCGGTCGATGAGCAAGGTAGCCAAACGCACGTACCCAGTGATGAATTTTCGTTAATAACTGAGAGACCCAAGAATCCTCACATCTTATGTAGATTCTTTGGCAAAGGAGTCCACCATATCCCTGATTTTCAACACATCCACCGAACTCCAGCACCTCCACCAGTAGCCGATATAACATGACTTGAGATAAGCGATTCCGATTTTCCAAACATTTATCCAGATTCACATACAACTTGTATTGGGATAATTGTTTCAGCATTGTTGCCAAGTGTTCCATGTTGTGGCTATAAACCAATATGTTGTTAAAAGAATACAAGTACCAATTTACAGAGGTAAGGAAGAAACACCTCATAAATAAGGGACTGGAAGGTGGTTACTGGTTAGAGCATTAGTGAGCCCAACAGCATCACAAGCAACTAGTAATGGCCTTCATGGGTTCGACATGTTGTGTTGGCGATATCCTCACTTTTATTTGAACTTTGTGATACCCAAGTTTAGTATCAAGTTTATAGAAGATACATGGCCAATAGCCCATGTAAATTTATTGTCAAGAAATATCACAATCATCGGAATATGATACTTTTAAGGCATAGTAACTTTATTGAAGGCACGATACTCTACACAAATCCCACGATTCGTCTTTCTTTTTAACCAACAAGACCATGCTAGAAAATGGGCTACTGAATAATACTTGCACGAAGCATGTCTTGAATGAGTCATTCAATCTCCATTTTTTAGCATGTGGGTATCTGTAATGACGAACCATGACCGGATCAACCCCTTGTTTCAAGGTTATCACTTGCTCCTTGCTCCGTCGAAGGGAAGCCCATAGGACCAGTTAAATACCTCTTGATAAGCTCTAATCACATCTTCCATAAACCACGAGAACACATGTTGACCAAGAGAGAGTGTTTTCTCCATGTGATTTAACTGTAACAAATACCACCCTCATTCCTTTACAATGAAACGAAGCATGTTCTTCAATGTGATACGTGATCGACATGACAGGAACTTACCCTGAAACTTCATTATCTACGTCCTCCAATTCGTTGTCACAACCCCCATTTTCCCAACCATTGAATGCCAAGGATGACATCAGAGTTACCAAGAGTAAGGCGAAGAAAATCCCCTTCGCACTCTCATGCCCTTGTACTGCGTCACCAATCCCCAACTAAGACCCCCCCCCCAAAAAACCCGCTAGTGTTTTCTACTAGAATTCTCAATTTTTGGATGATGAGTAATGATAAAAGGTTGTGAGTTGACCCACATTAATCATAACGAAGACTTCAAGGCCCACTATGGTCCTTTTAATTTCAATTTCTTGAGTTGGTGATTCCAAACATTGACTTCAAACAAATTCCAGTGTGTATGTTCTCTTCTCTGGTTCGTTTTCTACTTTCTCTTTCTAGTCGGCAACAATGGTGACCAAGCACCACTTTTCATCATGTAGGAAGCAAAGTCCTCGGGCCCGCTTATCCTGTTATTCTCAATCTAAGAGCCTTTGAACATCAGTAGTTCACAAGTTATTAGCCTGATGAGAATCGTCATAGTAGGATTGAAACTCAATCAACCACCCTAAGAAAGTGACATGCACACGTAGTTGAGTAGTGGTTGCCCCTATAGTCCCCCTGAGTCCCAATCCATACGAAAACAACCGCCCCTCTAATTTTCTATTGTGCTTGCCAAAATCTTCCAATTCGATGTCTAGGTCGATGGCTTGGTCAATCGTAAGAGGCCCAAAGACGTGTACTTCAGCCTAGATTTATGCTATAAATTAGCCCAGTTATAAATTAGCCTAAAGTTATTTCATCAGGAACATTGTTTAAAACGGTCGATGTAAGTGTCGGCCGGTGTTCATTGACATAGAAGGGAGTCTGTCATGCTCCTACTAATCCCACAGAAGAGCATCACCCTCTAATGCTATAAGCCTACCACCGTCGCCTCGATCTTATCTACTTCAGTTAACCAACAAAAATTAAAATAATGCTCTGACCTTATAATCCATCCATCTAGATTCATTCCGTCAAACAAGAGCATATACAACTTGATGAAACCTCATTTGCCCCGACTCCGGTCATCATTTCTTCACCACCAATCCCCCTGCTAGTATGGCTTCCCATGGTGGCCTCATAACGAGATGATATGGTTCCGAAAGTGTTGTCTGCACCTCTTCTTGAAGGGACAAATGCAGTTGGACTGTTTCGACCACCATATGTGAGAAACATCGAGTAAGGAAGGTGATTTTCTCTGTGAATTGTTGTTGCAAAGATTGTTGCATGTCTCTTATACTGGATCCATTCTTTGTGCTACAGAGTCCACTCGTGGGGGTGCCATGGTCAACCAGAACAGTGATGCTCTGATACCACTTTGTTAAGAACCAAAAGTTAAACAATTGAGAAGAAACAAAATTGAAATTGAATTTCTCGCCAAGCTTAGATTGGAAACAAACCTATAGAAACAACTAGTTATTCGAGGCACTAGAATATCCCACATAAAATAACCAATTTCTCCATATATATCCCTCCTACCCTTCACTATTTATACTTGAAGCAAAATAGAAACATTACAGGATTCCTCCATTACCCTGGACAAAATTACCTTACAACCCCTTAACAGATTCCCATCAACCAAGTAATGTTATTTATTCCTTATTCTCGGAGGTTCCCTCTTTCCTATGCTTAAGTGGCGGGCGGATATTTGACAATTCTTAAAAATACGTATGTTATAGTCAGATTGCTCATTTCTTATGGTTCCTAATCAAGCTCTACCTTAAAGATGAAGTTCTAGATCATCCAAGATAGTGTTCAAGATTAATATGAAAGTCAAACATTTTAACACTAACTAAAGGCATACATGAATTAGTAGGTATTATCATTTAGATCATCCAGGATGTCCATATAGTAGCAACATGCATACTACATGATAGTTTATGAATGGGACAGCTTGGTTTGATAAAAATGTTATATAATAATGAAGTTATTCATGCTTCTAAGAACCAGATTTTATTATAACAAACATACCAATCTATTGAGATAGATTGTTATTTCCTTTCAAAGACGGTACACCACTCATAGATCTCCAATTGAGCTACTTCAAGTAAAATAAGAAGAGATCTTGACAAAGCCTCTAAGTTGCACGTATCTCCTATCAAGTATAACAAGGGTATGCAGAAAATCAACTGATCCAATTAGAACCTACCGGATATCCAATGTAATTAGATAGGATTGAAAATTTTAACATACAATTTAAATCTGTCGGTTTTCGGATGGCAATCCAGATCAACATCCAATTACCCATCTAATTAATATATACGAACTGAAAACTTAAATTAAAAAAACATAACTTTAAAGAAAAAGAACACTTAAATATTAAACATTAAAAAAAACTTGATCTCGCATATTATTTTCGAATTTCCAAGAATAACATTTACGACTCTCGTCTACCACTCCACGATGGCACGTTCGTCCTCTCACCTCTGTCTCGTTGCATGGCGCCTTTTAGCTCGATAAAACGGATTCTATTTCAAGCCCAGTAAGTCGGTGTTTACTCCTAACATGTCCATGTTTGCTCGTTGTTCGATTTTGGTTCGTGTTTGATTTTCTATGGTCCGTGTTCGATTTTGCTTTATGAGTTCGCTTGTTTTTACAAATTAAAATTCACACTTATTATAAGCGCCTTTTAGCTCGATAAAACGGATTCCATTTCAAGCCCAGTAAGTCGGTGTTTACTCCTATGATGTCCATGTTTGCTCATTGTTCGGTTTTGGTTCGTGTTTGACTTTCTATGGTTCGTGTTCGATTTTGCTTTACGAATTTGCGTGTTTTTACAAATTAAAAGTCACAATCATTATAATAACCCCTAAAAAGGAGAAGACAAGTGGTTTGAATGTAAAAGACTAAAATTTACACACGACCATCTAAAAGAACATAAGTTTTTGAATGTAAAAGTTACAAATGATAAAATGACAATGTTTGTTAGCAAACACACCCGTTTCTTCCTAGTCTCCTCTTTGGCATCCAGAAATTGCTAAAGGATGCCACTAGCATTCTTTTGGGCACTTAAAAAAAAGCTACTTCATAATCATATATCCATGTTAGATTGTTAGGTGTGCCATTTTGTGTTAGTTTAAGTGTGATATGTCCATGTTTAGTTTTTCCGTTTTGGTGTCCATGTTCAACACATATGAATATGGTTACTTGATTTATTATTTAACTTGTTATTATTTATTAACGGAAGGCTTCTACTCAAACATCATAAAACCTATATCTCCCGTTGATGAGAAAGATCATGGCATATATGTAGGAGAGAGAATGCATACAATGTGGATGAAAGTGCAACATCACCATCTAATTTGCCTACCGATGACACTCAAGCAACTCATAACCCAAGGTCAACTAGGGCTCCATTAATGGTTCGGGATCACTTTACCAAAGTATGTGATACTAATGGTAACAAAAAGCTAAATGCAATTATTGTGGAAGCCAATATGCATGTGGTCATAGAACAATCAATTTGTTGAATCACATTAAGGTGCAATGTAAGATGTTTCCTAGGAGAGGTCACAAAAAACAAGCAAAAGTATGTATTGAAGAAAATGATAGGGAAGAAAACAACTTGTTGATGTGTACCAAGTTGTTTCCCTCCCCTTCCATTTTTCCAAAATACTCCTGTTTGTTTCTTATCACCTCTTCCGGGAAACATCTTACATTACTCCGTAATGTAATTCAACGAATTGTTTGTTCCTTTTTTCATTACCGCATGCATATTGGCTACCACAATAAATGCATTTAGCTTTATGTTACCATAAGTATCACATACTTTGATAAAGTGACCCCAAACCATTAATGGAGCCTTAGTCAACCTCGGCTTGTGAGTTGTTTGAGTGCCACCAGTAAGCAAATTAGAGGGTGGCTTGCACTTTCATACACATTGTGTGCATTTTATTCGTTACATATATGCTCGATGTTAAGATCTATTTCATCAACAAGAGATACGGTTTTGATGTTTGCAGTGGAAGTGATCTGTTAATAAATATTAAACATGTTACATATAAATTTAAGTAACCATATCGATATATGCCAAAAAAATAACATGGACACATCACTCTAAAACTAACCAGAAAGGCAAAATTAAACATGGACACACTTCTAAAACTAACCAAAAAGACAAAACTAACAATCTAACATGACCATATGATTATGGAGTAGTTTCTTTTAAGTGCCCAAAAAACTACCAAGTATATTATCCATTCCAGATGCCAAAGAGAATATGAGAAAGAACCATGTGTGTTTGTTAATAAACATTGTCATTTTATCCTTTATAACTTTTACATTCAAAACACTTATATTCTCTTTCACATGCTCATGTATAACTTTGTCTTTTACATTCAAAACACTTGTGTTCTCTTTTTTTGGTGTTATTATCCTAACTACGAATTTTAATTTTTAAAAGCAAGCAAAAGCAAAAAACAAGTCAATCACCAACCAAACTCAAAAAGCAAAAGCAAAATCAAACACGAACTAAAACCAAACAACAAAGAAGCAAAATCGAAAAGCAAGCAAACATAGACATGCTAGGAGTAAGCGTCACCTTACCGAGCTTAAAGTGGAATCCATTTTACCGAGCTAGAAGCAGTCATGCAAGGAGACAGAGGCAGAGGCAAGAGAATGAGCAATGTGGCAGCGTAAGGTCGTGGCCAGTGAATGGTGGTAGTGTGGAGTCGTGAACGAGGCTAGAAAGAGAGAAGTCGTGGACGATGCTAGAAAGAGAGAGGTCATGGAATAGGAATGGTGGAATAGGAATGGGAAGCAGATGGCATAAATCGTATCATGGAAATAGTAAAATGTAGATATAGGATATTAGGGTTTGGTTTTCTGATTTTGAACTTTTAAATGTTTTTCCTTTTTAAAAGTTCTATTTTTTTATTTTAAATTTCCAACTTGCATATATTAATTATTAAGTTGATGGTAGTTGAATGATGATCGGATGGGTAATTGAATGGTAAGTGGTAATTGGATGGATGACTAGAAGGTTGCTAGATTTGAATGGGTGATTAGATGTTGGATGATTCAGTTCAATGGGTTTTGATTGGTTCTATACTGCTATCCAAGAACCAATCAATCCAAATTAAATGTTGAAATTTTCCATTTATGATCGGTCGGTTCTAATTGAATCGGTTGACTTTCTGCACACCTCTACTTCTGCAAATTCTTTTAAGATACCTGGGTGCATTGAACACCAATTACATAGATTTTATAACATATTCTCAAGTGATGTGTATATCTTCGTGTATATCCACGTGAGCATAATATTTTTGATATATGATTAGGCTATAACTAGGGTTTATGATGTTCATTGTTTGTGCACATAATCACAAGCCATCTCATGTACTACGTAGAGAGAATTACGCCTAAATAATGACTAATGGCTTATATTCTTTAGAAACCTAAATAATATCAAAATTAAGGTTCAAACTTCGAACCACTTCCAACAAAAGGAAAAAAGTACGATGATGCTAGTCCTAACATATATCACCCCAGTCCCCGCCACTTATAACTTGCCACTTAAGTACCTCATCCATGCTTTGTAAGCTCCTAGAGAATTATTTTTCCAAAAAAGAGAACTCCTAGAAAATTCCTCTTAGGTATGAATGCTTATGTTTTCATAAACAATGAGGTCCAAACTACTCCTAGAGAATTCCTCATATATGATTTCTTATGTTATATTGTTATCATAAAGAGTGAGATGCCAAACTAAAGACAAGTAGCTGCATGTTAGTAATGAGCATTTCATTGCTAGAAAGCTCAAGACAAAAAAGTAATCAAGATAGTCTCCTTATGCTTGTCTATTTGAAGAATAATGACTCCAATAGAGATTTAAAAAGATCAAATAATACCTGGTACAATGCTTGAGACGGCTGCTGATTTGGAAGCAGTGGTTGTCCTTGAGAAAAAGGGGGGCCCATGCTAGTGGGAGGTCTTGAACCTGACTACAACGTTCAGCAAATAAATGAAAAAAGAAATGCAATATTACCATATCTAAGAAACTCAAACCACATCTACAATTGCAAATTCAATCTTACATGGAACATGGGTTGTGAATGGTGCAGCTGTGGTGCAACTGGGTGCTGAAAACCTGCATTGGGTCCCATGTGAGAATAATTTTGGTGAGGAAAGGCTGGCATAGAAGGTGGTCTGGGTTGTGATGGTAGTGGGGGTTGAAGTGGCAGATGAGGCATGTTACTTATATGTAAAGGCTGCTGCAATGGGGTGGTTACAGCAGGCATTGTAGGTTGAAGAGCTGATGGTGCCTGGCTAGAATAATGAGGCGGAAGAGCAGCCATATTTGAAAGTTGAGAGGATTGTGGAGATGGGATTGGTGCTGTTTGAGCATTGAGATGACTTCTGCTAAGCTGTGTTGATTGTAAGGGATGTGATGGCAAAGATGGGTTTGAAGGAGAAACAGATGAGGATGGCATTGGCTTATTAGCTTGGTTTTGTTGTGTAGGTGCACTTGTTGGGTCCCGCAAATTACTTTGACCTGGCAATGGAGTGGCTTGAGCATTTGGCTGCTGAGCAGGAGGTGTTGCTTGCTGAGGATGTTGAGATCCAGCAGGTTGAATGTTAGGTATCTAAATTATTATTAGAATGTTAGTTGGCCAGATACACATATATAGAATAGATCTGTGTCGACGGTGATTAATTAGCATACCTCTTGAGGGGGCTGCAGCATTCCTAGCATTATTTGTGCCTGATGACACATACAAAGAATAGGTAAAAAGATCAGCAACTAAAAGAGCGATATTTGAACTAAAACCCAATGGTAGAGTAATCTAAACACGTGAATGCGATTGCTAAAACGCACAAATGATTTCCCTCCAACCCAACTGAAATGGCACATGGCCTTCCTGTGTTATCCCAAATTGATTTTAAGTGCTTTCCCCTTGAAAATGTTTGAATCAATTTAAATCTGACCCTTAAAAGATTTTAGGGTCCATTTCTAGTTTCCATTTTGTGGGTTCCACTTTTATGATGCGAGGATAAATGATAGAACTCATCAAACGAAGGGAATGGAGAAAATAATCTAAACAAATGGAATATAAAAGTTTTGCATGTGTCTATGTGTAAGCAAGAGAGAATGGCATCAAGGTCTGATATAAGAGTAACATTAATGCTATACGAGGTGCAAAGGTCTCCTTCAAGCCAAAGCATGAGGCACAAGGAGGAGAGATGCCACCTCATCAACCAAGGTTAAAAATGATGGTGAATGGCCAAAAAGATGTTTGTCACAAAAGCTTCATGGTCAGTGTGGTCACTTCTTAAAGAGTCTATTTCAAACATCAATTATTGCAAGGGCAGTAACAAAGATGATGAATGGCAAAAAGGATGTTGTCAGTGATATGTAATTACAAAAGGTCCTGCAATAAAGCAAGAACTCATGCAATCGACTCTCTGTAGTTATTATCCATTGACCTTGAATTTCATATGTGTATGTATGTATGTTTATACACACATATCTTGACGTTTTTACTGGTTCATAAGCAGATATTTGCAAAGGTCAAGGTCGTATCTTGAATCTTGATGCATGATCTCCAAAAAATGACCCAACAGGAAGAATAGTAAGGACAAAAGCTATATAAAAGGAACAAGCTTCAAAGCAACCTGAACCATTCAAAGTTGCTTCCATATGCACATATAGCTTAAGTCTATATAGAAAACCAACCAACCAACCTAACCCAGCATAACCCACTCAGAGATGGGTTCTATGGAGGGTGAGATATACACAGACCTGAACCATTCAATGAGTAGCACAGCTGTTTCCATGAAGACCTCAACTTTCCAAAAATGTGTGTGAAAAAAAATTGACCCAAGTTTTTCAGAAAGGTTGCCACAAAGTTTGACGAAAAAGAGCTTAAGTCCGTATAGCATGGCTTCAAATCTATAGGGACAGAAAATGAAAGCGGATGGTAGTCAAAATTACAAGTATATCCTAACAAATCCCCAACAAATTCATAAGTCCTTGTTAATCAATCTTATTCCTTCAAATGCACCATATGTGAGAACATATACACTTAAAGAATTTAAGCATGATAGTATGATGCCAGATAGTAACCCAATATTTGGCATGTCAAATAAACTCAAGCATCCCAATATACAAGTTATAATAACAATCTTAACCCTACTAAAAGCAGCATGATGCTACTTCACCCTTGATTTAGGGTGCTGCAACATATCGATGAAGCCCCAAGGCCCCAACCACATTTTTTTGGTTTAAAAAATAGTGTAATACATTTGAGATAGTTGACTTCTTTTGGTGTTCTACATTGGAGATGCCCTTAGCAGTCACCCTCTGAATCACAAGAACCAAAGGACAAAAGAAATAAACCCTAGATAGACTATAACAAGACCTGGAAGAGAGCTTTAGTGAGTAAAGGGTTTTGAATCAAGATTTGTCTTGCTTGGTCCTGGTTCTGTTCTATCAATGTCTGCATAAGAAAACACATATAAGTCAATTACACTGCGTTCAGTATAAGAAAAAGAGATTTTTAAATTTATCTTTCATCTTTTCCCCTAAATTCAAAGAAATAATCTAACTGATCTATCAAACGAGTGAACCACTCCCTGTCTCCAATTTGAGGCCACTTTGATCAAATTTGATCGAAACAAGCGTCCCATTTAGTCAGATTCCTCAAATTCGCTCAACATTCGCAACAACATACATTATACTTTTCTTAAATTTGGGGAGATAAATTTAATTGCGCAAAGGGGGGAACCATAATATTCAAAAGAGAAAACGACATAAAGAGTGGCGTGTGTTTACCTTCATCTGAGACATGATATCGTAGAGTTGATTCTTTGACATTCCAGCAAGATTCATGGATAGACCATCGCCAGTGACCTGATTTCCGGCCATTCTCCCCGAGGTCTGTGGGTTCCTGTGTCCAGGAGATTATGTATGAGTCAAAATTTAGGGCTCGGTTTGCAGAATTGTGAGAAGATTTATGTGGGTCGAGGAGAGGGGTTTACAGCGAAAGGATTTTGGGAAGGACGACAGACGGTCAATTTGTTTGGAATGGATGGTCATCCATAATAACTAAACTCCACTTTTGGTCGTTGTGATTTTCCACAAAATCTGAAAATGGCCAATAAATCAGTCTTGATAAATTCAGTGATCACAATTGTTGTGTATGTCTGAAATCGAAGCCTGTCCCGATGAGATATTCCATCACATTCTCAGTATCTCAATCACTACGTCACAACCCTCGTGGTTAACGAGTCATTTATCATAACACCATTAAAGGATAGTTCGTTAAGTGAGGGACGTTTCGGTCATTTTATATAAGTGTTTGAAGTCTATGTACAAGCATCATTAGCATTAACAAGAAAAATATAAAACCAAACCATTTTTCTCTCTCTTTCTCCTCTCCCTCCCTCGTCAACTGCTCTAGCACCCATCTGCTTTCTCGCTTCTCGGACGGCCATGTGTTCATCTTCTCTGGCAAGCACAAACATAACCCTTAATTAAATCAAATACAAACATAACCCATTTTCTCACACATATTGTATTGTAGCGTTAAAGGGTCTTTCGTTGAGAGCACTGGTTGCCTAGAAAAAGACCCAAATGCAGGTAAAGATACATGCTTAAATTTGGTCAAAAGATCATTACATGAAAACTTGAACTTTTTGGCATTACAGATTATACACAAGTCACTAGATGTGACTCAATTTGGTGAATCGTGTGCTCTTTTGCTTGGTTGATCATAAGATGTTCAGAACTCTAGAGCTATAACTTCTACAAAATCCCCAACAAACAGATATCAAATAAACAAAATCGCCATGGAGATGGTGAATCTTCGTCCATAGAAGCAAAAGATTGTTGGGATTTAGGTTTAATTTAACTTGGTAAAGTGCGTTTCAAGTTACTTTATGAAAATTATGTATATGTTTGTCTCTTTTTGAGCTTTCCGATGTGTTACTTGAGATTTTTATCAAATGTTGTTGACTGGTTGATATGTGTGCATTTTTGGTACATATGATTTCATAGAACCATGATAAATTTAGTACAATTTGATTTCATGAATTGTTGATAAATTCTTGTTGATGAATCTGTTGAATGTTTGTGACATGAATCATACTAGTTTTGATCGTTTGAAAGTTTATTTCAATAAATGCGGTCTAATTATCCTCATTCTATTTGGGACGTAAAAAATTGCATAAAACCTTTAGAAAATGCATATTGTTTGCTTATTTTGACTTTTGGAGTTAGTGAAGTAAGATGTGGATTACATGTGTTTGGATGTGTTGATCAATTAATGAGTCATGTAATTTAGGATGTAATGTTTCAGATGCATAGGCACAAAAGTTAGTCGTGTTTGGTAAGTGACAAGTTTGGATGTTTTCACTTTGTGGCTAGTGCTTGAGTATGCACCAAGATCGTATTGGTATTACGGAGGTGAATTTGACTGAGTTGGACTTTGGTAGTGAGTGTATCATGAAGGTGAACTCAACTGAATCAGACTTCGAGACCATGTGTACTGCGATTGGAACTAGTGTAAAGTCAAACATCAAGACATGAGTATTATTGTGGGTACTCTTGCGAAGTCATACAATGAGAGTTGAGAACATTGGCCTAGTATAGTTAATGTCAAGTCAAATAAGGTATTATGGAGATGAACTCGTGTGACCATTGACTGTGAAATTGTCACTCAACTTGTTGACGAGTAGGCACCTAAATAGTGTTGGATATTCAAATGGGTACTCATGTAGAGTCAGACGTCGGAACCTTGGGTATTACGGTGGAAACTCGTTTGTAGTTAGACATGATATGTTTACATGATTTGCTGAATAATTTGACGCATTTAAGTGTGGGGACAAAGTTTGTTGAATTACTTAAGATGAAATTGAATGTGTCATGGTGATAGACATATGTATATGAATGTAGTTGAAGGTAAATGAAGATTTTGTGAAATGCATGTAGATACAAGTCAATGAAGGTACGTGGATGAAAGTCATTTCATACGTTCACACCCAAAAAAAATTAATTCTCGTGGAAATCCAACCATATATGTATGCATATCGTCTAGGGATGGTGATTTGTCTCAACCCGGTGGGAAACCAGTTCACCTGAGCCGAAACGGGGACGGGAATTCCTCGCTAAACCGGATCCCAGGGCCGGGGCAGGGGATCCTCTGTAGGCACAAACCGGGGTTGGGGTCAGCACTGGGTAGAGTATCCCTCGACCCGCCTCGTACCCGGTATAATTTAATTAGTTTATTTTATTAACATATGTATAAATATATATAATATATAGATTATTTATTTTCCAACATTAGGTTTTCATTTTAAGAATTGATTTGAGAAATAAGACTCTCCATACTCCACGAGACCATGACTAGTCGACCGTTTCTTCACGTTATCACGTTCAGTCTTCACTTCACCAGAACGACAGGGTTGGGGATCGGGTCTGGAACAGGGAACGGCGGTTTGATCGAGGGGTTTATCGGGGTTGACCAGAAAAGAAACCGGGGATGGGATGCTAATCCATGTACCCGCCAGGGACCGAGGCTGGGAGCCGGGGCCGAGGGTAGTTAATAGAAACCAGGGCCAGGGATTGTAAAACCCGTCCCATCATCGCCCCGTTGCCATGTGATAAATGTTAATTTCTTAACTATGTTACATCATTTTCTTAATAATTTCTCTCTGTTTTATTTGCTCATTAGTGTCTAAATTGAGTTCTTTTAATCGTTTTATGTAATTTCTTACTTTTATATAAAGTAATAGTATTATATCAGAATCTTATGTTATTTTATTAATTATGTAGAGTTTTGAAGTTCATGGTCAATCTTGTAGCAGTTATATGGAATTCTTTTGCTGGAGTTGTGTTATAACAGTCCTATAGGAGTATCTAGTGGGCCGCATCCTTTCTTTTGGGTCGAAACCTTGGACTAGTGAGATTAGTTGTTGATTATGGGCTTGGGTTGTGGGTTAACTTGTAGTTTAAGTCTCTCTTTTGTACTAATAACCTATCTTCTTACATAAGTTTTGTCCTCCTTATAAACAATAGTTGTTATTAGCTTTAAAACATACATTTAGCCTTTGAGTTTAATATTGCTTTCTATTATTTGTCTAACTTTCGGCTTTCTTGCTTAACAAGAACCGAAATCGCTGAAGTAAATTTGCTACTTTGTTCACAAAATCAATCTAAGCTCTCGTTTACTTTCGATTTTTAAAAGATTTATAGTTTATGTCACAAGTTTGAAATTAATCGATCATTGTTGTAATATAATGGATTTCATCATTTGTGGCTCACGATCAATTTACTTAAATAAAAATCCGTTTTCCAAGTGCTTTCAAGTATTTTCTTACTTTTAGCGATGAAACTTGTTTTGCAAGTACTTCCTTCTACTTGATGTCATTTCCTTTATAGTATTTTATATTTTCTTGCATTTTCTTTTTCTGCAATTTAATTTCCAGTATTTTAATTACTGCAATTTACATTCCAACAATTTATCTTTTAGTCATTTATATTTTTGCACTTTAATTTATAGTCTTTTTCATCATCGCAATTTATTTTCTACAATTTACTTTTCCGCATCAATTATTTATTTTCAATATTTACATCGTTCACAAGAAGAAATCAAGCAATAATGGGCTAAACACCTTAGTTTGGGGTGTAAGGAAAAATTAAAACCAAAGTTAATGTGAAAGTACAAAACAAAAGTGTTTTATTAGCATTATTGTTTAACTATTTGTGTTCAGGCGATTAATATTTCATTAAATATTACATTAAATTAATTGACAACTAAAATTATGTATGAAAATGCATTAACTTTCAGAGTTAAGATAAATAAGAAAACCTGAGGTAATAGGAGAAGGCTATAAAAAGTTTTGATATTTGACAAGTACTATAATCCTACGGTGTAGGATGGAAACACTGCGTTGTGCTATGATTCACGACATCTAATATAAATGATATCGTATCGATAACACGTTGGTTTGTGTATACTTTTGAGAGGCCGTCTGATCCAATAGTTGATATTGTGACAGTTCTATAACATCATCATGTGGTATTATAGAACTGTGGCAGGAGTCCTATGTCATTTTTCTATTGGATCATCTATTTTGTGTCTTAATCAACCTTTGCACCTTGTGTTTTTTTTTTAGGACTGATATTTCTTAGCTGCTAATCAAACCACCCAATTTTAGTTAAAACAAATCCATCGAATTCGTCATCTGAAATTAGTTTTCAAAGACTGAACTTTTGAAAAACTTTATAAAGTTTTCTTTGTGGGAACGATATCTGATACTTATACCATTATTACTTGTTACAAAACAATAGTAGTTCAATATGAGGTTGCATAAACCGAAGAAACACTATGTCTAATAACGTAAGGTTCTAAAGAAAATGTTAAATAAATGAAAAACCGAAAAATCACGAGAAAACATATGACCAAAAGAGGTGATCATCAACAACAACTTCTCTAATGTTTGATCAAAAATTATTTAATCAAAATATTAAAAATACATTAATAATTTCAAAAATTATTAAACAATTATATATTCAATTACTAAACCGATTATTTAATCAAAATATTTAATTATTAGTATTTAGTAATATTGAACAGTAAAAAATTGAAAAATACATTTAATGGAAATCAATATTATATTTAAAGACAGAAAAGTCAAAATTTTCAGAAGACCCGGTGCCTTGATAAATTGCAATCCTTCACCACACGGATTACAATCCGAAATAATGCATCCACCGTCCATATAACTTTAAATCAAACGGCTGTCATTCACTCTTAACTCTTCAACCATTCCAAACTCCAATACTCACCCACTCAAAATCGTTCAAATCCCGCCCTCAATTCAAAACCCACATCTATAAGATCCCCAAACACCATCAAGGCCTTATCATCTGAATCCACTTCACTTAAAACCAAACCCTAAAATCTGAATTCAGATCTGATCAACAATGTCGGGCCGTGGAAAGGGAGGCAAGGGATTGGGAAAGGGAGGAGCAAAGCGACACAGGAAGGTTCTTCGCGATAACATCCAAGGAATCACCAAACCCGCCATCAGAAGATTGGCTCGTAGAGGAGGCGTTAAGCGTATCAGTGGCTTGATCTATGAGGAGACTCGTGGAGTTCTCAAGATATTTCTTGAGAATGTCATCAGAGNATTAATAATTTCAAAAATTATTAAACAATTATATATTCAATTACTAAACCGATTATTTAATCAAAATATTTAATTATTAGTATTTAGTAATATTGAACAGTAAAAAATTGAAAAATACATTTAATGGAAATCAATATTATATTTAAAGACAGAAAAGTCAAAATTTTCAGAAGACCCGGCGCCTAGGTCACTCGCAATCCTTCTCAGGCAGAAAGCACACCACACGGATTGGAATCCGAAATAACGCATCCACCGTCCATCTGACTTTAAATCAAACGGCTGTCATTCACTCTTAACTTTTCAACCATTCCACACTTCAATACTCACCCACTCAAAGTCTTTCAAATCCCGCCCTCATTCAAAACCCACATCTATAAAATCCCCACACACCATCAAGGTTTATCATCACCTCAATAATCTGAATCCACTTCAATCAAAGCCAAAATCTAGAATCTGAATTCAGATCTGATCAACAATGTCGGGCCGTGGAAAAGGAGGCAAGGGATTGGGAAAGGGAGGAGCAAAGCGACACAGGAAGGTTCTTCGCGATAACATCCAAGGAATCACCAAACCCGCCATTAGAAGATTGGCTCGTAGAGGAGGTGTTAAGCGTATCAGTGGCTTGATCTATGAGGAGACTCGTGGAGTTCTCAAGATATTTCTTGAGAATGTCATCAGAGACGCCGTCACCTATACCGAGCACGCTCGCCGGAAAACTGTTACTGCCATGGATGTGGTTTATGCTTTGAAACGACAGGGCCGTACTCTGTACGGATTTGGTGGTTAGATTTAGTGTATATATTGGGATTTTAGTGTAGATCATATCTGATACCTCCTTCGTTGTATTCTATTTTGATTTCGTTGTCAGTCCTCATCTCGAGGTTATGAATTTATGTTATGAACACCTTCTTTTTTCAATCGATCTTCGTTTAAATCTATAATCGTTTTGAAACAAATTTGTTTCCGCTAAATCCTTCTCGGAGCTAATTGGTTTGTGATTTCAATCAAGCTCTCAAGGGGATTCTGGGTGCTGCTGGTCGTTTCAAGCGGCTGGTGCCGTCCCTGCCGAGCGATTATGCGGTGGTCTTAAACCCTAATAATTGATTCTCGAAAACATATGAATTAATTCAAAGTTTTTTCCATCTAATTAAATGTATTTTTTGTTCATTTGATGTAAAATATGGTTGGTGGAGTGATTTAAGTGGCTGTTTATCGAACGCTTACTCGGGTAAATGTTTATCAAATAACATTACCTCAGCAAATGAATATTGTAAGGACAAAAAATCTTATCCGGTAAGAACGAAACAAGAACTAAGAGTCTTACCTGGTAAGTGAAGGAGATGATTTTTACTACGGTAAACGCTTAACGGCTAAATTATTGCATACAATATTGTTTTGGTGGACTAAAAACTTACCCGGTAATTAATTAAACGGCCCCAAAGAAAAGTTGGAAATTGTGGAGTAACATGATTGTAGACACATTTCATATATATATTTTTTACAACACACTTTAATTACATTCCGTTTGGTTTGCAAGATTGTTTTTGAGGGATTTGGATTTTATGAGGGAAATTAGATTGAAATGAATTTGAAATCATTCGTGTGTTTAGTTTGTAGAATTTAGAATGGTATTGGATTCCATTATTTATATAAACTTTATTATTTTTTTATAAAAAATCGTAAAAATAATTAAGTTACATTTTCATTAATTGATTATTACAAAACAAATTTTTTAACATTTTTTAAAACCTTATTGCATACAATTCTACAAAATCTCGTGAAATCCCCAGCATCCCTTAAGGATTTCAAAACCATATGTTTGTAGGATTTCAGATCCAGACAATCCAACAAACCAATATGAGATTGGAATGGATTTGAAATCCAAATCCCCTCAAATTCAGTTTTATTTTTGCAAATCAAACGGGACCTTAGTATCTATGAGTTTTTTTCCAAGCAATTCCAATCTATTTTTTTCTATTTCTAGATAACGGATATTTGTTTTCATCGGTGCGTATTCTGATTTTCTTTTTTATACTATCTATACTATATTATAAAGCATTTGACTAAAACTCTTAAAAACTCTTAAAACTCTTAAACTCTTAAACTCTTAAACCCGTTCATCCCTATCCGATTTCATCCCATATCTGATTCATGTAACTAACTGCAGATAAACACAATCAAATACAGGATAAACATCTCATTTTAAATATAAAAAA
>NC_037528.1:46677760-46684520 GCF_001531365.2 Cynara cardunculus var. scolymus
GTTAATTTGATACGAATACCGATATATTTTTGTTATGCATAAATTACTGTATATTGATGCATATTAGTTAAAATTCAAGATTACAAATAATTATGCATAAGTACAACTTATACAAGCTCGATGTTTGAATTCATATAAATAATTGTGGATAAACATAATCAAATAGAGGATGAACATCTCATTTTAAAATATAAACAATTAAAATTAATTGGAATAATTATCGAGTTCCAACAAAATAAATAATTATTATCTTTACAAAAAAATTATATTATTAAACCAAATATAAATTTATTTTGTTATTATACATAAATTAAATTATAAAAAAAATTGAATTAAAAATTACACAAAAAAACGAGGAATTTCAAATAGTTAATTTGATACTTATATCGATATATTTTTGTCAAAATTTTATGATATCTTCAAACATATATTTTATTCAAAAATAAAAACATCATCGCTTTTTCAAAATCACATAAAGTCATATTATAACATCGACTGAGATAAATAATAAAATGAAATATTAAAATCATGATGTATCTCGCTGCATTGCGCGAGTACGCTTCTAGTAACTTATAAATCCATTTTTTTAATGTAATTAAATTTAATTTGCCGTCTTTTTGTACGAAATTGCATAAACACGTATACTCATTCTACTGAATTTTACGGAATTTACGAATATTCGGAACTAAGAAGAAAATAAGATATAATAGTCAATTTGATAAAATCAAATTTTTTTTTTGACTTTCATAAAACCCGTAACTTTATTCTAAATTACATTATAATAAATAAATCTACCGTATTTCTGATTTAAATCCAAAATTATATAAAATGGAATTATTTGTATATTTTTTAAACATCGAAATCAATTTCCCAAATTTTATCAAAATACAGACAATTGATAATTTGGTTTTTCGGAAAACAAACAAACAATAATCAAATAATGTTTTTCAGTTCCGAATAGACCTTAAAAAATATAAAACTAAAAAAAAAATTCATTGCAAAACGATAACATAATTAATAATATCAGAGTTCTTTCATTAATTAACTGTAATAAACTAAGTTTATAAGAGCATTCTTATAATGGCCCTAGCTACATTAGCAATATCTTCCATACCCTTGTTTATCTCCGTCATTGGTGACTTCAGAGCATACTGATCGAATGTATCCTCACACGACCGCGACTCAACGACGACATCAGCCATTCCATTCTCACCAAACTTTACGTTACCAAGAGTCAATGCGTCAACCGCTAATTTCACGTCCACGGTCACTGCAGTATTATACACCCTCTCACAATACTTTAGTACTGGCCTCAACTCCGGTCGACCGTGCTTCTCTAAAGTCTTGATTTGGTGTATGATTTTGTTGCCTTTATCTTTGACTGCATAAACTATGATGAGAGCTAAGCCTGTTAGATCTGCGTCTTTACTTTTGGGGTCTGCTAACACAGTCTTTAGGCATAAGTTGGTAGAGGGTGTCGACCTGCATACGCTCTCTATGAACTTTCTGTCTGCCATGGCTGAAAACAATAAGCTTTCTTGAAAAATAAGGACAAGAAAGACAATGGTGAAAGGAGACCACAACTTCATTGCCATGAATTGAGTTGAAGGGAAAACACAAGTGAATGATAAGATATTTGAACCTCTGTTTTTATACAACAATTTTCACTTTTGACTTTTTTTTTTTGAATTTAAGTTTGTTTTTGAATTTTTCTCAAGCAATTAATGTAAATTAATGCTATTGCCTTATAAAAAAAAAGTTGTTATTTGCACCTCACCTATTAAAAAAAGTCAAAAAAGACATATTAATAACATTAAATGACTTAAAAGTTTGAAAAACTTTTTCTCTCTCTTATATCCCTCCCTCTCTCTCTCTCTTACTTTTTTAGTTAATAGATAATAAAAATTATTAGTTTATAGTAATTATAATTTTTATTTCAATTATATATTAATAAAATTTAAAACCAATAAATTAGAAAGCAATAAACCTTATTATTTATAAAAAATAACATATAATTTATTTTAGGATATTAAATTTTTGAAAAACAATTAATGGAAAAATAGTTATTAGTTGACTTTGACCTAAATGATAGAAAGGGATGCACATTACCAATAGGGAAGAGTGCATATATCTTCACAAAAAATTTATAAAACTAACCATTTTACATAACCCTTTGCCACAAAATAACCACATTTTAGAGTTTTTGCCGGAATGACCACTCGGATCGCCCCCGGGGGCGATCCGTACTATATGGGGGAGAAGTAGGAGGTGTGAAAAATTATGAAGTAGGAGGTTGATATTTATAGTAAAATTGGTATTAGGAAAAAAAATCAAAATTTTTTAAACCCGGATCGCCCCCATCTAGTACACGTTGTCCAAGAAATTTTCAAAAAAAAAATTCAAAATTTTTTTTACTTAGAAAAGGGGGATCGCCCCCCATATAGTACGGATCGCCCCCATCTAGTACACGTGTCCAAGAAAATAAAATAAATTTTTTTTTACTTAGAAAAGGGGGATCGCCCCGGAGGTGATCCGAGTGGTCATTCTGGAAAAAACTCTAAAATGTGGTTATTTTGTGGCAAAGGGTTATGTAAAATGGTTAGTTTTATAAATTTCCCTATCTTCACCCCGGTTGAAATTGTATTACATAGGTTGTATAAATGTAATGAGTTGTATAATAAATCACCTTTTAAGACCATTGCCTTTAATTTTTTTTAATGTAAATTAATGTTATTGCATTTAAAAAGAATATTGCTATTTTTATATAAATTTATTACTCAAATTTCTTTTTTGATGTCCGTTACAAACGATAATAAATAAGGCGAAGAATCGTGTGAAAAAGAAAGTTATGCTGAGAAACGTAAGAAAATATATGAACTCTTGATCACTTTTAATCTTATGCCCACCCATAAAATGATTTTATAATGGAATTGTTCTGGTGCACTTTATTAAAGTTGACATTAAATTAGGATTGATTCAAATCTGCAGATCTTTTCAACCCAACCATAATAAATAATAACATTTATTATTACTATAGAAAATAGCAACTAATTAAAAGCATCTATTTTAGAAATCATTTAAATTTTGAAAACTATTTATCATATCAAAAGATGATATGGCATATTGGGAGAGTTAGAATCATTAGTTGCTAATTTTTTTAAATTTTTGAATTAATTAAAATAAAAACATGTGAAAATATTGATTCTAACTCTCTCAAAGTTTAAAATCATAAAAAATATATGTGAAAATATTGATTATAATCATGAGGTGTATTATGAAAATTGTTTTGTCATAATACATATCAATTTATCTCCTACATATATATTCTTATAAAATATTTATATTCACCAAGCAAACATTGTGTTGTTACCTACTTTGATATAATTGTTGAATATTTTTGCAACTTGCTCATATTAGTCATAATATACTCATTTGCATCATTGACCAAAAACCTCCTTGAAACCCCCCTTTTCCTACATCCAATTGCACAAAGTGGAACAATAATAGATAATATTATGACCATTCCAGATACATATGAGTCTGATTGATTTGTTATTTTTTTTTTCATTTGACTTGTTTGAGCTTATTATATTTGTTTTAAAGAGTTCATAGTTTGGGAACTCTATAAAAAATCCTAAAAATAGAGGTCTTAATAAAATTATGTAAATTAAAAGATATGTGTTATATCTATACTGTATTATAAAGAATTTGATAAAAACTCTTAAAAACCACTTTTTATGCGTAAAATAGTATTTATTAATACATATTACATAAAACTCAATATTACAAGTGGATTGTGCGTAAGTACAACTTATTAAAGCTTCATATCTTAATTCGTGTAACTAACTGCAGATAAACATAATCAAATACAAAATAAACATCTCATTTTAAATATAAAAAATCTAAAATATAATTAAGATAATCATTGAGTTCTAACAAAATACTTAATTATTATCTTTATAAAATGTTATATTATTAAACCAAAAATAAATTAATTCGTTATTAAACTTAAATTAAGTTATAATAAAAAAATTAACGAAATTACATAAAAAAAATAAGAACTTTTAATAGTTGATTTGATATTGACATTGATATATATTTTTTTTTCAAATTTTTATGATATCTTCAAATTTATATTTTGTTCAAAATTTTAAATTATTATTGCTTTCTTAAAAACACATAAAATCGTATTATAACATCGATAGAGACAAATAATAAATAAAATATTAAAATCGAGATGTGTCTCACTGCATTGCGCGGGTACTCTTCTAGTTGACTCTAGTGCTAATTATATATAGAGTTAGATTTTTTTATTAAACTGGATATTCAACCCGCTATGCAAACTGACTAATCCCAGGATGACCACCTACTTTGCAGATAGCCCCCGAAGTCACCGCATTTGAAACTCCGTGGCCACAAGGGGATTTTTATTCCTCCTTGGATTTGAACCTGGGACCTCCTGGTACTTTTGACATTTGGAGCCAAGCTTAAACCAATCAGGCACCACCCTTGGGGGTGTATATATATATATATATATATATATATATATATATATACTATCTTATAAATCATTTGGCTAAAACTCTTACAAACTCTTAAAAACTCTTAAACTCATTCATCCCTAAACGATTTCATCCCTATCCGATTTCATCCCATATCTAAATTCGTGTAACTAATTGCAGACAAAAACAATCAAATACAGGATAAACATCTCATTTTAAATATAAATCTATACTATCTTATAAAGCATTTGGCTAAAACTCTTAAAAACTCTTAAACCCGTTCATCCATAAACAATTTCATCCCTATTCGATTTCATCCCATATCTGAATTCGTGTAACTAACTGCAGATAAACACAATCAAATACATGATATACATCTCATTTTAAATATAACAGATCTAAAATATAATTAGTGTAATTATTAAATTATAACAGAATACTTAATTATTATCTTTATAAAATTTATAATATTAAACCAAAAATAAATTGTTTTTGTAAGACCCGAATTTTAAAATCACATTCTCGTTAACTTACCCAAATTGTACCGTATTTAAATGACGGCCGAAAATTGTTGAGGGGTTAAAACCGTCAAATTACTAAACTTATTATAATTATAATTATTATATATATATATATATATATATGATAAAAAAAAATGCATCGTATCTGATTCTTCTTCTTCACCGCCTTCTCCTTCTCACTTCTCTCTCTCTCTCATTTTTTCTTCTCTCTCAAATATTTCTCAAATCGTTGAAGCTATCGAAGTAACGATTATATATTCGGAATCCACTYTTCGAACCCTTCATAAAGGTATAAATTTTATTCACTTTTATTAGGGTGTTTACGTTAGCATTTTTTAGACCGGTTTATAAATGATGTTATGTCTAAGTTTACGGATAGATATTGTTATAAGTATGATATATTTCATGTTTAGAATACTAGGATTGATTAAATTGATGTAGAAATTAAAAGGGTAGATTATGGTTTCATTATGGTTAGATTTGGTGTATATGTTTAACGACACACCAATTATTCGATATAATGCCGAAAAAGATAAAATTGCAAGATTAAGCTTAGGGTAGCGATCATTGGAGTTATTTTGCTGTTTAGTATGTTGAAGTATGTTAATATCACGTAAATGTAGCGAATCATGGAAATTGGATTATAAAAATTAGTCGGGAATTGCGGAATCGGATTTTACCGACTATGCAGGTCCATACTTTGACAGTGTATAACTTGCAAATCGTAAGTCGGAATAAGCTCATATTTTGCAGTTAGAAAGCCCTTAATGTATACTACAACTTTCATGTAGGGTCGAAAATCCAGTTATGACTCTAAGTGGCTGGAAACAGTGTGTTTTCGGGGCTGTTTGTAATGTATTTAGGATTGATATGCTGTTTTGTAATATTCGTATAAAATAGATGGATAATCCAAATGAGGTGATTTGAGAAACAGTAGTTTCATCACATATCAAACTACATCTTTCGTTTAGATAGTATTTTCTGTATTGATATCTAAGTGGGGTAAAAATGCTCCCGAAAATTAGAGTAAAAAGCTGTTAAAAGTCGAATCGGAGTTATATAAAGCTAAGTGTTGCGTCGATTTCGTAATACATATTCGGTTGTCGTATTTGAAGTTTAAGTTGTTTATAAACATGTAAGACCTATGTAATTTATTAGTAGAACTAGGATATGATTTTACGTCGTTTAAGTAATAACCGATTTGCGCATTCGTTAGGCACACAAACAAGTCGAACTTTACCGTGAATCCCGTTTGATCGTGCTTTACTTCTCTATTYYGYTTAAGGTACGRATTTCACTTTCTTTGACTCTTGGGCAACTAGTTGTTGTAGTTGACCCTTCGTAACGGTGGTTCACCACTTTGTGATTGATCRCTTAAAAGTGGTCAATAAATTACGTACTTATATATATATATATATATATATATATAAACTCTTGAATCTTTATCGTGTACACTTGATTTTAGTTCATTGAATTATATGTTTGAATCTTTTAAGTTTGTTAAATTGATTATCATATTTTGTAGTAGTTTCAAGTTTTGTGAAGTACTTTGAATGTTGACTTTTTATGAATGTCATCCGGGTAGTGGCACATGTTTAGTTTTATTGGTTTTCAAAACAACCCAATTAATGGGCGCATTATTTGGGATGCCTTCTATGGCGGCTTTGTAGTCATGGCGTCCTGCAGGTGAACTCGGTCCACAAGGTTAGGCCCAATAGTGGCTTACGTGAACCCACC
>NC_037528.1:46684620-46685778 GCF_001531365.2 Cynara cardunculus var. scolymus
AATTAATTATTATCTTTATAAGAAAATCATATTATTAAACCAAATATAAATTACTTAGTTATTGTACCTAAATTAAATTATAATAAAAAATTAAATTAAAAAATTACACAAAAAATGAAGAATTTTAAATAGTTAATTTGATACGAATATCTTTCATTTACTTTCTTTTATTTCTTAATGAAATTTGTTTTTCAAAGTTTCAATAATAAACAACTATATATATATATTAAAAAAGAAACCAAACATAATGATGTGACACTTTCTAATGCTTACAATTCTCCTATCTTTTTTCTTAATTTTTTGATTATTTTTAAATGTTGAATATATTAAAGACTTTGGCACCTCTTAGAGCCTAGAACCTTATTTCTCTTTTTTCTCATTCATTTTTTCAATATCCACTACTACATTTTTTTTTTGTCAATTTATGTTTTTTCTTAAATGTTTGCATTTAACTCCAAATCATTCATCTCCTTCTATATTAATTCAAATGACATAACTCCAAACTATTCATGTTTTCCAAATTCCAATCAATCATTTATTTATATATAAAAACAACAACTTTTTGTTCATCTTCATCTCTCACACTCTCTCAAATTCTATCTCTATCTTATACATCTCTAAATTTATTTTCTTTATCTTTGATTTTTCTTCTATTTTACTTTTGATAATCTTCATAATTTTTTTGCTTTTTCACTTCTCCTATAATTTTATGAATGTTTGTGTCGTTATTTAGATTGCATTATAGTTTTTATGCATTATGTCATGAAGATTTGAAGAAGTGTTCAAGTTCAATATTTGATTTATTGGTTGCAACATAAAATAATAATTTTATATTGATTTTTTTCATGATTTTGATTGCATTATAATTTTATTTATGTTTGTATCATGATTTTGTTTGTATTATAACTTTTATGTATTAGGTAAAGATTTGAAGTATTCAAGTTTACTATGTAATTTTTACTTATGTTGAACTTTTTTTTGATATGCAGGTTTTCAAGTTCTTTAACTTTTATATATTAAGTCTTGAAAATTTGAAGTTTTCAAGTTTGGGTTGTGGGAATTTATGATTATGATCTAAGGTAGAGATGGCCAAAAACCGGTCCCGGGCCGGGCCGGTCCCAATCGGTCCTAACCTTTCTCATAACCGGCCATAACTGG
>NC_037528.1:46688423-46710455 GCF_001531365.2 Cynara cardunculus var. scolymus
AGATTTTTTATATTTAAAATAAGATGTTTATCCTGTATTTGATTGTATTTATCTGCAGTTAGTTACACGAATTCAGATATGGGATGAAATCGGATAGAGATGAACGGGTTTAAGAGTTTTTAAGAGTTTTAAGAGTTTAAGAGTTTTAGCCAAATGCTTTATAATATAGTATAGATATATATATAAGTTGTCTCTATCTTTTTTTATTTTCACATGTTTTTTTATGATTTTGAACCAATTACAAAGTTTGATATGATAAAAGATTGATATATATATATATATATATATATATATATATATAACAATCAATAATAATAAGTTGGATTCATATATCAAAGTAATTATTGATTATTATTAATTTGATATGTAAATGTGATCATCGATTCATTTAGCTAACTTAAATAATTTTAAAAAAATTATTGTCATTGTGCAGCGTACGATGTCAAACACTAGTTGATAAATGAATGAAAATCAAGGTTCAAAATGACGTGAGTGTGTCGTGGTGGAGACCTTACGACTTAGGACACCGTACTTTTAAAGGCATGACATAAAACGGCTAATTTGTACAATGTTCATTGTTTGTTAATATATGAAAAGGTGGAATAGCCAAATGAACTTCTGTGAACATTGTTCAAATATTAATGAACATAATCATACTGTTCATAAGTGAACCCATGCTCATAAGGGGAAGATATTCATGTGTATATTAATGTTCATAATGATGGAATTTTTTTAATTAATGACAGATATTTTTTTTTATATTATTAATGACAATAAATTAATGTTCATATGAACATTAATGTAATTAATGGGCAGTGACAAACTTTATGATTTTTTTTTTCTAATAATACTCTTGTTCATGTATGTTCATCTTAGATGATAATGTATTATATTATTAGTTATTACAAAATTGTCATCATAATCGTCGTCTATTGATTCACAAGATGAATGAGTGTAATGAGTTTACAAAGTTAATAACAAGATGAATGGTTGTGATGAGTTTACAAAGTTAATAACAAGATGAATGGTTGTGATCGTTTACAAAGTTAATACCATAAATTGGGTTAACAAAAGAATTTACCCCTACACACACACACACACATATATATATATATATATATATATATATGCATATCTTTAGTCAAGGGTTGTGTTTTGGTAAGAATGAGAGTTATGATGAGAAACATAAGAATTGATTTGCACCATTGGATGCACATTAAGATGAGATGCACCAGATCAATTCTCATATTAAGCGTGATTTATGGGTGAGTTTGAGAATAAAGATGATCAATGGTCCATATCATTTTTTACGCTTCTCACCTTAACTTTTTTTCTCACACGATCTTTCACCGTCTAGTCAATACCGAAGCATCATCTCATATCATTTATACTCGTTGAAACTTTTTGTTTCAAATGCGAATATAAAATGAATATAAACATAACTCCATATATCAATTATAAAATATAAAATACAAGAAATAATATCAAATAAAACACAAGATCATATCACAACAGACATAATATTACAGCATACTGATTCAAATACATACAACAACACATCGATTGATGGTTCATACATATTATCTTATAAATATACAACTAAATATAGAAAAAGACGTAAAGGAAGAATTGACCTTCGTTTCTTTTTCTAATGAAATATACGTGTTGATTGATGGATCATACATATTATCTGTTTCATATTTTAATTTTGACCATACATCATATCTTTTCATTTATTTTTTATTCCTGATAAAACTATGATTGTTTTTAAATGTTGTTCAACATACTTTAATTTATGGTAATCTCATATATATATATATATATATATATATATATATATAAAGGAAAAGTTCAATTGCAAACTGATTTTTGACTGTGAGTTAGGGAACAAAGGAGAACGCGACACGTGTCCCTGATGTCCACATTCAATATGAATAACGAGAGCATTCAGTATGAATAACGAAGGTGAAGTTCATGAACTATTTTGATGATGAATTTATACAACGTTCATGATGAATAATACACGATCATAATCCATGTTAAGTTGATTCACTATTCATAATGAATAATATACATTCATCATGAATGATAAATTATTCATGATGAATAATCCCTGAAGTTAGGTGACACGTGTCGCACTCTCCGTTGTCCGCTGATTCACAACCGGAACTCGGCTTTCAAGTGAACCGGGTGATGCAACAGTATGCATCTCAATTTAAAATGAGAACTTAAAATGTCAATCATGTTCCATTTTTTTCTTTGTTCATCCCGATGCTAGTTGTATACATGTACAATGTAGCTAAGTATAGATTTTGAATAAATATACGTACGAATACCTCATATGGATTCACATAGATTTCTATACCTGATTTTTTTACAGATTGTTATACATGCTTATTAATATACTATAGATACAGCCAGTGTAAATTGTACGTATATATATATACACACACTATTTTATAATATTATTAGATCTATAAATATTTAATAATAAACTTATTTTTACATATTGAAAACAAAATTATGATGTATTTATAATAAAAAAGAAAACCGATTTTTAATGTATTCTCATTAACTATGATTATTTATTTTTAACATGCTAAAGGTGAAAAAAATAAAGCGTAAGAATATGAAACAAATTAATTCGTAAATATCCATGATATTTAATAGTCAGATTAAATCAAACATATTTAATATTGAGCCCATGTTAAAAGTATTGAGAATACGATTATCTATACTATATTATAAAATATTTAACAAAAATTCTTAAAAACCATTTTTTATGCATGAAATACTGTTTATTGATGCATATTATTTAAAATTCAAGATTACAAGTAAATTGTGTATAAATACAACTTATTAAAGCTTCATGTTTGAATTTGTGTAACTAACTGTAGATAAATATAATTAGGATAATCATTGAATTATAACAAAATACTTAATTATTATCTTTATAAAAAAATATATTAAACAAAAAATAAAAAAATGAATTGAAGAAATACATAAAAAAAGAAATTTTAAATAGTTAGTTTGGTACTAATATCTATATTTTTTCAATTCTTTATGATGTTTTCATATTTATATCTTATTTAAAAATAAAAATATTATTGTTTTATTAAAATCATATAAAATCGTATTATAACATCGACCGAGACAAAAAAAAACACAAAATATTAAAATCGAGATATATCTCGTTGCATTATGCGAATACCATTATCAATTACGAATAAATAGAATAGGCTTTATATTATTCAATTATCTGAAGACAACATAAGTTTGTTGAAGAAAATGATATATATCCAAAAAAAAAAAAAACTTTAAATTTAATAAAGATAATGGCATAGTTGAAATTAATGTATTTTTGGGTGGCATTTATTCATAAAATGAGTTTCATGTGATGAGTGACACCCAATCCCCAACAAAGAACTAAAAGGGCATCATCAACCCCTTTCCCTATCCTTATCAGCCTCTCTCCATGGACCCAAATACGGATCTACCGCCGATGACCTCCGATCACGTCGCCGACGCATCTCCTCCGCCGTCTACTCATGCGCACCCACCCTACGCCGAGGTAACAACTCTCTCTTCAACTTACCGTCGTCTAATTGTGTTGGAACTGTTTTATAATTGTTTTAAATTAGGTCTGTAAATTTATTTCTGTTTTTTATCAGATGATAACAGCTGCAATTACTGCTCTAAAAGATAAAGATGGGTCGAGTAGACAAGCTATATCTAAATACATAGAGAAAGAGTACACTAATTTACCACCGACTCACTCGGTCTTGTTGACTCACCACTTGAAACGTCTGAAGAACCAGGGTGAGCTCATGATGGTCAAACATTCTTACATGCTGCCTCCTAGATCTGTTCCTTTTCAACCTCCTACATCCACTGGTTACCATCCTTCCCTTGATTTTGGTGGTACTTCTAATGTTACTGATGCTACTGCTACTACTGCTGGTGTTAATGCCGAAAATTCGCTTGGTTTGTTAAAAAGAAAGCCGGGCCGTCCTCCAAAATTGAGACCTGATTCTGGGTTCGTGGTACAAGATCCGCTGCCAAATGTACGACCCTTTGATGCTGATGTCCCACCTTATCAACCCCAGTTTCAATACAACGTGGGTGTTGGCCAGGATTTCCAAACTCAAACACATTTAGCTCCTACTGGCCAAGATCTTCACCTCCATTATGGTTCTGGTTCAGACTTTCAAGGAAATTCTGGAGGGGGCGCTGAGCCTCTTTTTGCTTCACTAGGATTGGGTGATGATGGTGTTGTGGTTCCATCGCCTCCACCAACGGAGAACACGTCAGTGGTGGCGAAAAGGGGCCGTGGTCGTCCACCAAAGGTTGCTGGTTCTTGTGGGTTTGATGTGGCTGGTCCTGGTGGTGATATTGCTGGTTCTGGTGGTGAAATTCAGGCACGCAAGACAGGGTCTGGGCGTCCAGTAAGGAAGCCTAAAATGATGTCAGTTCTGATGGGCACAAATGGTGGTAGAGTCAAGAAGGGTCGTGGTAGACCAAAGAGAATCGATATTGGACCTGTGACTGTGCCTTTATCTGGGAATGTGCTGAGGCCAAGAGGAAGGCCCAAGAGGGCTGTAGGCAGACCAAGTTTGAGACCTGCACAAAATGTGGCTGTCAATGGTGGCATTAGCGAGAGTGGATTGCCTTCAAGAAGGTCTGGTCGGCCTTCCTTAAGTGGTGGTGCCAATAATAAACTGACTGGAAAACCTGTGGGCAGGCCCAGCAAGGTATAAAATTCATTTCCATCTTTTTTTTTAATTCTCTTTTTAACTTTTGATTCTTTGATCATTCATTGTTATTAGTTCTGTTGTGAACTGGACTTGTCTCATAGGCTTGATTAATTTTTTTTTTGTATTTTTTAACACGGAGATATTAGCATGATCAGTGCTCATACATGGGGCCTTTTCTAATGTCTAGTAGCAGCATAAGGTTCATTAATAACACACTTCAAGGATACTTTCTTTACTAGAATGAGGTTGTGGGAGCCTGAAAGATGGGTACTTTATTGAAAAGTCAATATGGCTTAAATATTATATTTTGGTTAGGGGTGTTCATGGTGTTCAAACTGCAAAAAATTGCTCCGTCAGTGGCGGAGTCACAGCTTAATGATGGGGCCTCTTGACCCAGCGAACTTACAAGAAAAATCAATTTCCTTTCAATTTAATCTCCTGATTTGTAAATTTTCCCATGAACTTAACCTCTTGACACCATTCAATTTACGGCCTGACACCATTGAGTTCTCCAAAACTCAAAGTTGAAATCTCTTTTTGAGCTCCACACATGTATTCCTTTGAAAACCCACGTCCACTAACTGACTAACCCTTTTACTTTTTTATTTGTTTTTGTTTTTTCAATAAATAAATAACTACAATTTGATGCTATTTGTTAGGAGTTTTATGTTAATATGGTAAATGGTAGTATTATTTACTTATTTATATATATTATGTTTATCAAATATTTGGGCTAATTTATATGTGAAGTTATTTGCTAATTGTTAAAGTTACAGTTTGATTTTGACTTTGATGTTAAGACTTAAGAGCATCTTAATCAGCCTATGTGTTAATGTTATTGTTGTTTATATTGTTTTGAATGATAGGTCACAGTTTATTGATATGTAACTTGTTTTATTATTTCGGTAAGAAAAAGTGGAAAGATTTTAGAAGATGGAAAGTATCAATACCGGACCGAATAGTGTTGGTATTCTGCAAACTAGCTCTACTCCTTCAATGCCTAGGAAATTGATTTGAACTATCTTTCTTGGTATATGTCCAAATGAAAACCGAATTTCGGAGTATCACCATAAGGCAACAATATTATATTAAAATCTATCCCCAGTCACCAAAATTAATTCTTGGATTTGTCAATGCATACTGCGAAATGCGGTGTAGTGTAGTTTATGCGGTTTGTACCTAACACACTTAATGCCTACAATCCAATAATTATAAGATTAAAACTTCTTTATCAAATCAACAGTAAGTCGATAACTTGACCATAGTCCAAACAAATATAAAGTTTAAATGCGTCTGATTCTTAAATACATATTACATAATAAAGAATAGTCTAAGAAGTAATTTTTTTTACCTCAGACTAAAAATATTACATAAATTACCCCAATTATCCTATATATGTTATATATAAGTTGGTATATATATATATATATATATATATATAATGTGCGATGTGGTGCGGTTTGAAGCGCTGTTTGTTAACTTAAAAATTGCACCGCGTAGTGCGGTCCGGTAAAAATGCAAATCGCTAACGCATCGCAGAAGTTCTAAACTGCGCTTTGCGGTGTGGTCGGTTTATACAGTTTGGCGATTTAGATGAACACACCTAATTTTGGTACTACTATCCTTATGGCCGATTCGGAATAATATTAATCATTAGTAAGTTAAGTTGTACGCTACACCAAAAGTATTACTCTATTCTTGTGGTTGTGGTCCTTTGCCTCCCATTTTAGTAGTTGCTATTTTTAGTACCATACTTGGTGCCTCTGCCCTCTGGTACTGTATTTGTTTCATTTGAGATTCTTCATCCTTGAATATACCTTTTTTGGAAAGTGTTTCTCTCCATTCGTCTTAGTCGTCTTTCCCATTCTTCTTCCCCACTTCCTTCTAGTGGTGCATATTCAGTATCATCACGTTGTTATATGTACGGGAAGCATTCCTCATCAATCTTTAGCTGGGACTAATAAATTTACAATTAATGTTATGGTTATGAGTTGCACTATATATGGATTAGCATTAGAAAAGGGTTCTGGTACATGACAAAAAGATACTCATGCTAAGTTGGAGGCGCGTAGTGATTTATTATACATGCACTTGACTATTAGCAGAAAAACAGTGTGACGGTGTCGATCTCGACAAATAATAATTTTCCCATTACCTCAAATTACAACCTAAATTGCAATAGTGGCAATCAGCGTCGAATCCACAGGGATTGGCCATGAAAGATTATTGACTTCTACGCTTTATGTAAATTTGGGAAAGGGTTTGGGTTGAGATTTTAAACTAAGCCTATGAAAATTAAAGACGATAAACAATAAAAAGAAAGCTTCCAACAATGAGTTATAATCCAATTGAAGTTCAGATTTGTGTATAACTTCCCAAACACATTTTCTTGATCAATTCTAAATTGGCCATAAGTGCTGATATGCACCGTACACTTTGTTTGTCCTTATGATTAGACTATCATGAGAAGCTTTATAACAAGTCTCTAATTAGTTAAAACAACTCTGGTTACGATCATAGAAATTGAGCTACTAATTGCATTAATAGTTAGATAAACACCAATTCTATCTAATGATTGACACCCATTCATTTAAGCTAGATTATGAAAACCTATAAAACGTTCCAAATAATCTGGTGGTCGTTCAAGTGTTGATTTCTACTTTATCGAAACTAATAACAATTACGAATCCTCAATTTCGATTAGAAATTCAAAGTTACATTACACAAATCAGTGGACCCTATCAATTTGAACTACCAAACAATGATGAAGATATTCAATAAGATTAACATAAATGAAACATGAAGGGGACCATATTCAGATTGGAAGTCTCAACACAAATCCAAGCTTCAAATGATTACAATCACATTGCTGAGCGGAAAAGAAAAATACTAACTTGGAATGCAAATATTAGACCTAAAACCTAAGTTACCTAATTAACGGAAAGAAAACGTGATTGAAGCCTCCAAAATTGCCTCCTTTGTTCCTCCCTTTGTTCTCTGCCGAAAAATGATCGATCTCCTTAAGATTTAAGAAATGGCAGCTTCCAAACCTTAAAAGGCCCTAAAAACCGTCTTCCTATGTCGTTTGGTTCGTTTGCCCAAGCCTTCAATTATTTGAGAAAATATGATCAGCCTTGCAAAAATTTGAAAAATTATGCTCTACAAGGGCTTATGCGACTTTTGGCTCGACTTAAGTTGCCCAAAAAGTACCATGGGCACTATTTCACCATTTTCACCCCTTGTCACTCCTATTTATCAATAAACATAACAGCAGGGGGATTAGGTAGCTCATAAAATATATAAAATCAATATAAATGAAGGTATTTTGACTATAGCTATGGGTTCAAATATGTGGTTATCAGAGTGTCATACGAGTTTTTTTTTTTTTTGTAAGAGGCAATAATTATTATGCATGTGCTCAAAAAAATGTACTCAAAGTAAGATGGCTTATAGGTGTATTGGGATACCTTAACGAGATAAAAATGGCACAACTACGCATTTATATAGGAAAGTAGAGTAGATTAAGCATAGATATAAATACATGAAGCATTTTGAAGATGGTGCCATGCCACAGATGGTAGTACATTGCCACGTAAAATGGGCCTCAGAAGGAAAATGTCAATGTCAAGAGTCCAGGAGACGAGGCAAAAGGGGTCTCTAACATATCTTAACGGAAACAAAAATTAAATCATGGAGAGTTTCAATCATTATATCGTTTGGATTTACTTAAATTGTGGATGGACTGGCTGTGTTACTTGGCTTCTCATGATCATGAGTATGATGCATCTTTTTTTGGGCGCCGAGGAGTTGCCTCCTGAAGCAGATCCATAACTAGTGGTCTCTTGTGAAGCGCTTTTGGATCGAGTGACATGACTGGTGGGCTACTTAGTTGGGTTACCTCCCATTGTCTTATTGGTTAACTTGGTTGACCCTGTTGGTGGACTCTTGTGTTTGTTTACATTTTCTTTGTTCTATCCATATTGATGCAAGACGGAAAACGGAATAAATCCAAGATTGAGAGAAAACTCTTGATATCAATGTATGAAATTAGAATATGAAATCTAAGGGTTACAAATGACCTATTTATAGGCTAGAATAGCAAATTATTAGAACCTAACTAGGACAAACGAAATACTAATCCTAAACCAACTAGGAAGAATGAAAAAACAATTAATTAAATAAAGAAACAAACTTGAAAAACTCGTTAGGCCTCACATGCTACTGGGTATGCGACCCAAGTTGCGTATGTGGTCATACACCATTACACCTTCTTTCTCATTCCAGAGAGTTATGTGGCTGGGAGGCACCCCAGTCACGTATGAAGTCGCATGAGCTACTTTTTTCAATTCCACAGTAACATGACTTGTCAAGTGACCCAGGTCGCATGGAGGGTCGCCTAACTTTCTGTCCCCTTTCTTTATGCCAAACTTTCCATCTCCTTCCTCTTTCTCCCACTGATCCATAAATGACTCGGCTATATCTTGGATTTGCTCTGCATCACATATAGCTTCTGCTGCTTAGATTTGCTTGATGATGTAAATAAATTTAATTGCAGATACAGAAAGCGAACAAGCTTTCATAGTGCAATCATTATCCTTGAGGAATTACTGCCCCTACTAGATTGCTGCTGGATTTAATGGCAATATTCCTCTAGGATTTACACAGCCAGTTTGACATAACAGAAATAATTCTGTAATATCCCCCAGAAACACTTTAGGGTTTTGTTTGATGCAATTGAAGAAAAAAGAAGAATCTGTTCTACAAATGATTGGGGAACACATATTTATATGTACTGAACTGATGATTGGCTAATTTGGTTGACCATTTGGTGGACTCTTGTGTTATGATTTGCTTTGTTCTACTCTGATGGCTTCTGCTACTTAGATTTGTTTCATGATGTCAGAAAATTCAATTGCAGATTCAGAAACCAAACCAGAAAGGATTTGATAAGGTAAATGTGTAACCATTATCCTTAAGGAATTACTGGCTTACTGCCCAACTAGGTTGCTGTGAGAATTGAATGGCAATATTCCTCTAGGATTTACAAAGCCAATTTGACCTTGCAGAAACAATCCTATAATTTCTCCCAGAAACACATTAGAATTTTGTTGGATGCAATTGAAGAGAAGAGACGGATCTCTTCTATAATGGTTGAGAAACACATATTTAATAGGTACTGGAAATACCTCCAATCTTTTTCTGAACCTCTAGTCATGATTTAGCCCGTCCTCATAAAAAGACTGATAGTTTTGTAGACTAGCTATGTGGGACAATGGTTTCTCTCCTCATGCACACTTTATCACTACTTATCCAATCTTGATTCATCTATGCTCTCATAGGTACTTGGCTTGGTCTCTTCTGGCAGTTAGTTTGCTCTGCTTTTAGAGTTTGATTTGCTGGGCCGACTTTGCTCTTGTGTATGACAATTGGCTTTGGTTTCTCTGTGTTCATGATATGTTTCATCACTTGTTTCTAATGCAAAATGAAGCCATTGGTTGTAACACACTTGTGATTTTTGTTTGATCCGACAATGGTATGAACCTTGAGTTTTGAAGATTAGATTTATGTTTTACTCTATTTGAAATATGTTATGTTTGCCAAATTGAGCATGATTGATATCCATATTCCAGTTTAGGACTGATTGAAGATATTTTTATCATGTAGTTGACTATTAGTATATGTATAGCCTTAGGTGTATTAGTCTAGGCCTATTAACGCTCTATTATAGTGAGATACATCTTGATTTTAATATTTCATTTTATTCTTTATCTCAGTCGATGTTATAGTATGGTCTTATGTGATTTTGAAAAAGCGATGATGTTTTTATTTTGAATAAAAATATAAAGTTGAAGATATCATAAAAATTTGACAAAAGTACATTGATATTAGTATCAAATTAACTATTTAAAATTTTTATTTTTTGTGTAATTTTTTAATTCAATTTTTTTATTATAGTTTAATTTAGGTTCAATAACGAAGTAATTTATATTTGGTTTAATAATATAATTTTCTTATAAAATTAATAATTAATTATTTTGTTATAACTCGATAATTATCCTAATTATATTTTAGATTTTTATATTTTAAAATGAGATGTTTATCCTCTATTTGATTATGTTTATCCACAGTTAGTTACACGAATTCAAACATGAAACTTTAATAAGTTGTACTTATATATAATTTACTTGTAATCTTGAATTTTAAGTAATATGCATCAATATACAGTACTTCATGCATAAAAAATGGTTTTTAAGAGTTTTTATCAAATGCTTTATAATATAGTAAGTATAGATAACAACATGTCAATATCATTCTTTTAAATATTAGTACCTTTGGCAAATCGTTATCTGTTTTGGGTATGAAAGAAACAAAGGAAGATTTAGAAGTGTTCAACTCAAACTTGAAACACATTTTGCATGCATGGGTGGATTAATATGACCAATAATGAAGCATGAGGGAGAGATGATTGTCCAAGAAAGCTAAGCATAACAATCAAAGTTCTCAAATGACTCTGATCATCGTGAGTCAAGAGTGTTTTTGTATTACAACTTGAGGTTTAACTTTAGCCAAATTTCTGAGTTTGCTGAGATGAAGCAATTAAGCATGCTTATATGTTTATATGAGGACTTCTGTGATGGAGCTTCATGGCCTTCATTGTCTCTTTCTTGAAATTTGAGGTCAATATGCGGACTTTTGTGATGACGGGGTTTGCAAAGGCACATCATCCTATAGGTTTCGCTTGTAATTCTATTTATTATGGGTGTTCTTTGTTTGATAAAGATTTATTCTAGGTGTTGGCAGAGTTCAGATCAGATTTTAGTAGTTATTCTTGTAACCATCATTTGTAGTTAACCCTATCTTATGTACATGGGTCTATATGAAGGGATCTTTCTATGAAGGATCAGAAAGTATCCCTAACTTCCGATTTTTTCACGGTATAATCCTTAACAGCAGCTTATTTACGGCTGTGTGCAACATTGATCAAAGAAACCCAAATTTACTCACCCCCGTTGCCACCACCCTTCATTGTCGTCACCATCATCACCATCTTTCATAACCTGACCAGCAATCATAAACTGCCAGTGCTACTACCAATTGAAAACCCTAACTGCAACCTGTCTAGTCTTTGTCTGCTTCTGTTGCAACCCCACCAGCCATCACAAGTACCACAGGAACCTATCATTATGGTGTCTATTCTCACTTGCTTGGTAACATTGTAGTCTGACTTGTGCAATTAGCACAACTCTTTCGCCCTACTCTAAGGTACTTTATAGATTTTGATATCTTTTTTCTTATATTATATAAAGGCCCCAGAATACTAAAAGGTAGCTTTTATTCAGGAACCTCTTGGGTCTCCATCCCGCCGGCTTTGATATATGCTATTTTTGTACCTTACCATATTGGTAGACAGTCATGAATTTCTGAGTTTTTGGTGGCTAAAGGCTATTCTCAGGTTATTCCAAGTTATGCAGAAGCAACATGATGGTTCAGTATTTTAAAAACACACAAGACAAACGGTTCAGTCTATGTTGATAACATTGTACTTGCCGGATATTAAAGGTCCTAATATTCTTGCTATTGGGGGATTGCTGAGCACAATGCAGGCCTTATCAATATTCTTGGCTATTGTACTTCCTTATTGTCTGTAACTTGTTGCTACCTTTTTTGTCATTCCTCATCTCATCTTGTTTTTCAGGGTGAAATGTCACAATCCTCTAGGAATTCTATATCAAATTCCTTACATCTAATGGCTCTTCCCCCTTTGGGTTATGGGTATGTAGGAACCATCTAGTATATCCCTTTGTTTTCTCAGGTGTGTGTTTGACGAGTTACAATAGGTTGATGTCTGAAGTCTGCCATCATTTCCAAAACATCAGTACTTTACAGCATCCATCAATAAAAGGATGAACACCATCAGTTGAGTTGTATGCGTTATGTTTATTTAGATAAAGGGACGTAGAAATAAACAAGCAAAAAGAACTAACAAAGAAACACAAACCTAAGGAAAGCAAGAGATCACATCTGCTAATTCCAACGAGGAGTCTCGAGCGCACGAGCATTGGTTTCAAGAGACATGGACACAGGTTGTGCCAAAGGCCCCTAGTGCTGCATGCTTGATATTACAAGCCAAGAGCCAACTTTTGTTTTCACCCTGATTGGTGTGCTTGTGACTTTAGATTGCCTTATATTGCTGTTGCTTTTGATCCCTTACCCTTTTATGACCTTATTTTCAGTTATATTTTTGAGATTTACAGTTTGGTATACTTCAGGATAGTATAATTTTTTTTTTGGGGGTGGGGGGTATGAAAATTCTAGCCGGTTCTTGAGCAAAAGAGGCATTTTAAGGATGACCTTTGTAGGCACCATGGATTACTGGAGTGGTGTAAGGTTTTATGACAACCCATCACACATCAATGGTGATATGAATTGTGAGTCCCCTTATTATAAGCCCTCAGTCTTGGGATACTAATAACTTCCTAACGCATTTTTAAATTGAGCCGGAGGTTATCGAGTCAGTATGCCTGCTTTGAGCAAAGGGCATTACAGTTCTTTCATTTTCATTCTGGAGATGGCAACTCTTTTAAAAGATAAGATATGCAGTTGAGTGGGTGGAGGTTTTTAGAAGATGCTATTGGAGAATGAAGTATTTGCAGAGTTTTAACTTGTGACCAACTATGAATTTTGTTTTCATAAGTGCGTGCTAAGTCTCTTCCTAGCAGCACTGTGGCCATCTAATTTTGTTGGGGTCTCTCTTGATCTTCTCTTTTTGCCTCTCGATTCTCTCCTGTTTAATCTGAAATAAAGTGTGGCCACGATCTGTCATTCATCATCCATTCGTCCTTTGATCCAAGCAGATTAAAGCTACAGTTTGTGTTGCCACGGTCTGGCTACTGCTGTTCTATGGTAAATGGTTGAGAGATTGACAGATCTTGCTAAGCAGTTGGTAGAATTGAAAAACTGTCCTATTTGTTTGCCAGATTAGTAGAAAACCACCCTTGTTGTATTCCTCCACCGTTTCCTACAAACTATTTGACACACCTAAATACTTCCTTTGTCCCAAAATAAGTGTCCATATTTCTATTTTAGTTTGTCCCAAAATAAGTGTGTACTTCCAATTTTCAAAAGTAAGGGGGCGTTAACCTGGGTAGGTGCTTATTGGGTGTCGCTTAACTTGCCAGGTGAGCATGGCAAGGACCGAGAATCTTACCTGGTAACAAGAATAACAAGATCCGAGAATCTTACTCAGTAAGTGAGGGATAAGACTCTTGCCTGGTTAGTGCTTACCGAGTAAGAGACGCTTACCAACAACCCCGATACAAATGAAGGCTCCACTTCGTAGTAGGCAATATAGTACTGTAATAATATAGATATTTCCAACTTTTTAAGAAGGCCACGTGTCATCATCTGGTAAGAAGCGTATAGTTTGTTATTTTGTGAAGGGATAATCACCGTTAAGTCAGCATACTAGATTACCTATTAGAAAAGATTTCAAATAAAATACAGGATTTCCAATCGTAGCAGCAAGAGGAACTCTTCCATATGAGGATGTTAGCAAAGAAGCTCTCAAATAATCTCGTAGGTATGAAAAATATTCTCTGTTTCTTCTCTGCAATCTCAATTTCTCAATTCGTTAATTCCCTCTTCTAATTTCTCGAGTCATTCTTCCATTGACTCTCTAGATTAGTAGGGTTCTGGCTAACCGTCAAAATCTTTCTAGCGTTAGCTGAGATCAATCTCGATTTGCATCATAGTGGTTCTTGGCGATCAATCATTGTGATCACCACGGGTATGGTGCAGCACATGTGAAAGTGATGAAACCACCCAAATCGGGAGAAGAGGCATTGATCAACGATAAGAGCAATCTCGATGCATTGACAAGCAGAAGAGTTAGAGGTAATGCTCAAAACAGTTGATGGTAGATAAGGTTAAGGGAAATATTGGTCCTAATATGGTTGTTGAAGATGTGAGTAAACCATCAACACAAATCGGTTTCACTTGCCATAAAAAATCTGGCCCAAAACTTGGAGAGTTAATTGGTAATTCCAATTCACTGAGATAGATGGAAGTAGGAATTCCATGTTTTGGTGGGGATGAGTTGAAAGCATGGTTGTATAAGGTGGATTCGTTTTTTCAATTGAACCAAGTTAACGGGAATACCAAGGTTTCATTAGCCTCTATTCACCTGGAAGGTAGAGCTCTATAGTGGCATCAAGGGCATATGGATGGGAGGAGTCATGTGAATCCTACATCAATATATGATAGACATAACCGGCAGATGGGGGGAGCCATTTGACAACCCTATGGTCGAGCTAGTGGGATTAAAGCAGACCGCGCAGTCAAGGAATATCGTGATGAGTTTGATAGCATCATCAACGGGTTACAATTGTCCCCATTAATGCCCTGTTAGGAGATGTGAGAAGCTTAGTGAGAATGTTCACCCCACGACTATTTCCCAAGCTCATGCTCTTGCAAAAATTCATGAGTCTAACCTAAGCAACAAACAAAAGGTTAAACCATCAATCAGATCACCAATTCTCCCTACTCCAAGCACCAGCATACTCAACAAATCGGGACTGATCACCAACCCTGCAGAAACCCAAAACACCACATAGAAGCCAATGAACAACCTGCAAAGACAATCTGGAGGTCCCTTCAAACCAAATTAAATCGTACAACTTTGTTTCTTTACTGAATCTGCTGAACGGGGGTTATGTTTTTTCTGTAATGAAAAGTATGAGTTTGGGCATCGGTGCAAGGGAAATGGCCTCAGCTGAATCATTTAGAATTTTGAAGATGTGGATAAAGAACAAGATGGGGAAAAAGAAGAATTAGACAAGGAATTCTTTCAGATATCTGTGAATGCTTTAGTTGGAATTGCCGATTACCAAACTATGAGAATGTTGGTTGGATTCCGGAAGTACTCAACTTTATAGGCACAACATTAGCTATAAAGTTGGGGTGCAAGCCGGTGCAAAAACCTTCGAGGATGGTAAGGGTTGCAGATGGTGGTAAGGTAGTTTGTGACACGGTGATAGAAGGATTTCAGTGGAAAATGCAAGTAATTACCTTTACTGCAGATATGTACTTAATACCTATGGAAGGTTGTGACGTTGTTTTGGGCATCTAATGGTTCACATCGTTGGGCAAGGTTCAAGTTCTATTTTGTGAATCATACAATTGATTTCTTAATCCAAGGATCTAAAAACGTGTTAATGAGTAACTCAAGGATGGAAAAGGTACTACAACAATACCATGACATGACTTTCGAATACACACCCACCAATACACCAACCACTTCCCACTGATTTGCAACAACTATTAAGCACTTACCACAATCTCTTAAGAAACCCCACGATTTTACCTCCTTTCAGATAAGGGTTTGATCATAATATGCCCTTGAAGGAGGGTTCAAACCCAGTGAACAATTAACTCAAGAATTGCTCGAGTTACCCTACCGTTACCCGTTGTTGCAATTTTTTTTATTGAACAATTAACTCAAGAATTGCTCAATCAGGGAGCAATAAGGACCAACAGCTCTTTTGCATGGAGGAGTGGAGGAGGTTAAAATGACGGAAGTTAGAGAATGTGCATAGATTATAGAGCATTAAATAGGATGACTATTCCTGACAAATGTTCCATCCCACTTATCGAAGAATTAATAATGGATGAGTTCCATGGTGCTTAGTTTTTTTTTCTAAGATTGATTTAAGAGGAGGATGCCACCAAATCAGAGTTGCACCCGGAGATGTTCATAAGAGTGCTTTTAAAATTCACTATGGGCATTTTAAATTTTTGGTAATGCCCTTTGGGCTGACCAATGCTCCCACTTAACATTACGAGGTTTAATGAGCCAACTATTCAAACCATATTTGAGGATGTTTGTCTTGGTATTTTTTGACGACATACTAATTATAGCCGCTATTTGCAAATGCTGCAGTCTTAGTATCTTCTGTTCTAAGTTCCACCACGAGGATTAGTGACAAGCTTCTTTAGGTTCTTCTATGGTTCCAGGAGGACCATGCAAAGGCTTCTTTTATATTCTTCCACCGTTCCAGGAGGATAACAGTTAGCAGGAACCAACCTTTTGAATCTGCAACTTTCATTTAACGGTCAAGGGGTCATGAATTTATTGTCTTTTGCTATTTCGTTTTCGTGGAACTTGACTTGTTTAAGTTGATGTTTTAGTGTTTAAATTGTATATACATACATGCATAATTTCAATTATTATCTGGACCACTATACCAGCGCTTTTCCATCACGATAACCGCTATCAAATCACGGTCCTGACAGCTATTTTGAATTTAGACCGCCGTAATAACATAGATCTTTGCCCTACCTCCATGGATTTTGCTGCCCCTGCTTCAAAGCTATTACTAAAACAACCTTCGTAGTGAATCAGACGTTTTAGCAAGTTGTAGATAGACTATATTTGGAAGATTCATTTGGGTTTAAGGTCTAGGTACTAATGAATAATCTAACCATTTACAATTTTGAAATTGCACAACTACAAAATCACAGATCCAAGAAGAATTGTCTATGAATGTATTTGTATTCCATGCTTGATATTTCCTGATCAAAGAAGATTTATTTAGAGTCAGGGAATCAGTGAAATAAACTGAAAGATGTGATTTGTTTCCTCCGTCGACAAATTTTCCGTACATTTGAATCTGCATTTATATACGATTTCCCAGATTTTTTTTCTGCGCATGTATACTATTGTTTTCGCTAGTAAATATACCTTTTTATGCAGAGACAAATCATATGGATCCATTGGAATCCTTCTTTTTGCTGAATACATCACATCTTTTGATTAACAAAGGCTTGTATCCCATGTGCTTTTCGTACTGCAGATTGGATCTGGGACAGCAGTACTAGTGACAGATCCACGACAGCTTGTAGTTTATCAAGAATTGAAGAGCAAATATGAGCTTCTAGTAAGTCGAAAACAATTTTTTTACAATTGGTCGGTTTGGTACGCAGGATAGAGGACATAACAAATACTTGTTGTCCTATGTTTGGCACGACTTTACGCTGGATTTTTGTCCCACCAAAATTGGTGGAACAATATCTAGGAGATGGGACAAGATTGGTAAATTACTAAACTATCCATGTCAAATTATAACCCCTAAAACCTTCCACAATTCTTTCACTCACCTACCTCGCTATCACCTGTCTTGTCATGTCTGCATACCAAATGCACCCAACAAGGATACTCCTTTTTGACCAGAAGGTCATGGGCTTGAGTAATAGAATCAGGGTCATGCTTCTTCATCTATTTGTTTTATGCACTATTTTTCTATACTTCCCTACTACTTTATTTGGCAAGCCGGAGTCTTGACACTTACAGCCTCTCTACCCCTTGGCGTAAAAGGCAATATTTTGTTTACATCCTACCCTTAGACCCTTCCTCTACATGGAAATACTGGGTTCATTTGGTTTTACTATTTTTCTGTACTTTTCTTGTAATTTTTGTTTTGCAAGTCATGGGTCTTCATGAAAACAGTTTCTCTACATCCTTACCCAGAACCCTATCCCTGTGTGTAAGATATACTGGGTTCGTTTGAGTTTTTTTACCGATTTTCTGTCCTGATCCTGACCAAATTGGTTGCAGCAATCAAAAGTGAAGCAAGTGGCAAGCGTGGTGAAGCCGTGCATAGATCCCAACTACGGAAATGCTGCATTAGGGGCGTTACAAGAACTGGAAACTCTGGCTGGAGCAGACGCGAATGCACCATCACATATTCAAACCTAGGAACCAGCAGTGTTTCACTGAAATTAGGACACTTGGCACCGCAGGTAGATGTTTGCATGATCATTTCAGCTAAAAACTTGGGTAAGTGAAGGACGATCTCAAAAGGGATCGATCAAGACTCCATGAACCATTGCTTTTGGTAATGTATAAATGTAGTCATGATGCTAACTAACACACACTTAGATGGTTTCTATCGACTCTTTGGTCTTGTACTTTAGTTGGTATTTGTAGGATTTGCCACTTGTATGTTATCCTTCTATTTTATGACTTAGTTTCATGTTGCTCTCATGGCTTCAAATGGCTCATTGATTGTTGTCATTTTGAAAGAGGCCAAGTGTGATTCTGGGCAGGAATGAGTTCATGACACCAGGGGTGCAACACTAGAAGATGGGATAACATGGGTAAAGTTATTGAACCACATGTCAGATTAAAACCGTAGGATCTTTTGTAATTCTTTCATCTGCCTACGTTATTCTTGCTTGCCCTTTGGTAAAATAAGACCAACCCCTACATTCATACCCTTTCAACCATCAGCAAGAACTTGTTTCAGTTGTATATCATAAGGAATTTGAACAACTGCTTCAAATACAGTATCGGGAAGTACCGTTTGCGGAACCTAAATATCCATTGGTTTATTAGCTACATGGCAATTGGCGCATACAATGTCCTACTGAGCCAGAATTTGTAACTTGCTATCCTCTTACCTATCAGGCAATGTGGGTAGGTAGAGAATACCTAAGGGCGTGAGACAACTCTCTCTAAGGAGCTCGGCAAAATAGCCTGGTAACTTAGTCCAATCCTGTTTGCATACCAACTGTATTTTAAAACCTATTTCCTAGTTTTGTTTCTGTGACGTTAGCTTAGTGGATAAAGAGGTGGGTATCATTACAGAATGGATGAGAAATCTGGGGTTTCAGTTACGCATATACGAGTATGTATATGAGTAAAGGTGTTGACCAATTATGGTTGATTACTGGTTACCAGGTGATACCAACGGTTACGATCTTTTGGAACTTGACTAGTTAAGTGACATGTCACAAGGCTCGGCCCATGGACCAGATGTTTTTTTCGGACAATTTCGTTGATAAATAGGTGTCGAGTCCGTGGTTTATTCTCACAAATCAAAATACTTTCGAACCTCAAAATTAAAATGATTGTTCATGCCCTAAAAGCCAGATTTCTTGTATTTTCGTGATCGACGAAGTATGATAATGCGCAATTTTTACATGCCTGGGAAAATGTAATTTTTTCGTTTCATGTGTTGTAGATAAATTTTGATAGTAAACTTACATTTCTTCAATTTGAAATCATCGATATTCGGCCATGTTTCATACGTTTAAAACTGTCACAAACTAAAAGTTGTAACAAAACCAGTATAATTCACATAAAATAATGTTGTAACCAATACAACATTACATTTACTGGGGCATAACGTTATGCCATTTTAACAAAGACATTATGTTTTCTATTTTTTGGATTTTATTTTTTATCAACAATTTTGTCGTCCATTTATCACTGATTTCATCAAGATTTTTCAACCGTCGCATCTTTATTGTTCCCACCAATTAAATGCCAAAAGTTTGTTGAATCATTAGAATATATTGAATATTTTAATAATATTAGAAGGGTACTCGAGCAATGCAGCGAGATACATCTTCATTTTAATATTTTATTTTATTTTTTATCACAGTCGATATTATAATATGGTCTTATGTGATTTTGAGAAAACGATGATGTTTTTATTTTTGAATAAAATATAAATTTGAAGATTTCATAAAAATTTGACAAAAATATATCGATATTAGTGTCAAATTAACTATTTAAAATTCTTCATTTTTTGTGTAATTTTTTAATTCAATTTTTTATTATAATTTTATTTTGGTACAATAACGAAGTAATTTATATTTGGTTTAATAATATAATTTTCTTACAAAGATAATAATTAATTATTTTGTTAGAACTCGATAACTATTCTAATTATATTTTAGATTTTTAATATTTTAAAATGAGATGTTTATTCTCTATTTGATTATGTTTATTCGCAGTTAGCTATATGAATTCAGACATCGAGCTTTAATAAGTTGTATTTATGCATATTTTACTTGTAATATTGAATTTTAAATAATATGCATAGTACTTTATGCATAAAAAATGATTTTTAAGAGTTTTTGTCAAATGCTTTATAATATAGTATAGATTTAATAATATAATTTTCTTATAAAAATAATAATTAATTATTTTATTAGAACTCGATAATTATTCTAATTATATTTTAGATTTTTTATATTTTAAAATGAGATGTTTATCCTCTATTTGATTATGTTTATCCACAATTAGTTATATGAATTCAAACATCAAGCTTTAATAAGTTGTATTTATATATAATTTACTTGTAATCTTGAATTTTAAATAATATGCGTCAATATACAGTACTTTATGTATAAAAAATGGTTTTTAAAAATTTTTGTCAAATACTTTATAATATAATATAGATAATTAATGTTGGAAAGTTCAAAATACGAAACAGAGATGCTCTTGGAAGCAACCATAACTCGGACAACTGAGAATTTATGGTTAACATACTAATCCAAGTGCATTTTGATGGTTTCTACCAAACAGACATCAACCCAAGAAACTTAGAGGCCATTTACCAAACGTTTACTCGGGTAAGTAAACACCAAGTCATTTTATTTTATCGGATGAATATAGTAAGGATCAAGAATCTTACCAGGTAAGAAGGAGACAAGGACCAAAAGTCTTACCCGGTAAGTGAAGGCGAAGACTCTTACCATGGTAAGCGCTTACCGGGTAAATTGTTGCATACAATACCGTTTTGGTGAACTAAAATCTTATCCGGTAAGTAAATGACAGTGTCAAATTTACCGGTAAACGCTTACCGGGTAAGTGTTTGGTAAACGGCCCCTTAATATATCTCAGTAGGATTTAGAAGCCATATATAGTCAACTTTTCATGAAAAGGAAAGATATGGTGAATCAAGTGATAACCACCAAAATGGTAGCAAAAACAAGCTACAAATTTGCAGGCTTTCATGACCATAATAATCCCTTTCGAATTCGCAATCTTTTCGTATGTAACAGATACTAAATTAACAGAGTTGATATGTCCTACTCGGAGATATAAAAAGTTACATAACGAAGGCTCGATACAAAGGTAGAATCCGCGGATTTCTTTCTAGACTCTTCGCCAAAACAGAAAAAGTCCGATTCCTATAACAGTAATAAGTAAAACTCTCGGTTGTTACATTACCACCTGTTGCTCGGTGGTTTAACCTTGTAAATCCTCACTATCCAGTTTGACGTCGTGAATGCTTCTTCCAAGTATTCAAGCTTCACGTCTTTGTTCCCGATTTCAACACCCCTTGCTCTATCATACCTGTTACAGAAACCACAACTTCATAACACAACTTCTCCTAATAAAGAGTATGTAAATATAAGAAACATTCACACACGTCAAGCAGACCTGAACGGAGTGACAATAACGTTAAGATGCTTACCCTGGAGGTTT
>NC_037528.1:46713295-46717211 GCF_001531365.2 Cynara cardunculus var. scolymus
CCCATATCAGCACAACTCTGAAGTATTGTGACAATAGTAGCTTGGTCAGGATAAATCCCAGCTCTCCGCATTAAATTAAAATACAAAATACTCTTCTCCGAAAGGCCACTTTGAATGTGAATCTTAATGATCGAGTTCCATGACACTAAATTTGGCAACTTTATMGTCTCAAACAACCCAGAAGCCTCATTCAAATACCCAAATTTCCCATACATGTTAATAAGAGAATTCAAAACTTTTGTTTGTGATATTAAACCATTTTTTACAGCAAAGCCATGAATATAACCTCCCTCCAGAGTTCCACAAGCTGAAATTAACGATATAAGKGTTATCTCATTGGGGTTCATCCCATCCTCTTGTCTCAACCTATAAAATGCATTCAAGCTCAAACCCACATCCCCCTTTTGAGAAAATGAGGAAATAATGGAATTCCAGGATACCAAATCCTTGTGAGGAATTTCATCAAACAGGTTATGTGCATCCTTAATGCATCCCAATCTCGTATACAGGGAAACCAATCTGTCACCAATGAACCCATGATTGTAATTTAAGCACTTAACGACTGTTGAATGGATCAACTGACAAATGGATATCGAAGAACATAAGCTTATAGACCTTATTACGGACTCAACAAGTGAACCTGAGCTACGCTGAGCTTGAGAAGTACAATGATTACAGAAAGCATTATACAATCCTTGTGGGTCACATGGATTATAAAGAAATATAGTTTGAGATTTTATCATGTACCTCAAAGCTTCGAATTTGAAGTGTGAAGAGGAGATCGACTTGAACAAGTGACAGCAAGTACAGTAAGTCCAAGACAGCATCTCCCATTTTTCGGAACATGAAGTGTCTCCTTTTTAAACTCAATTTGTTTCAAAATCAACATTATTTAGGGTTTTTTTCTTTTCTTTATGGCCAAACCAAAAGATAGAATGATATATATAGATATATATATATAACCAAAAGATATACGTGAGACCAGCCTGTTTTCGTGAGACGTGAGACCACATTTTTACACTTGAAACTTCACAGAAAAACACTGTGAAGGTTAAAAGAAGTCGAACATTCACATCAAAAACACTGAAGGTTAAAAAAAGTCACCTTCACAGCATTTTGCTATGAAGTTTCAAGTATTAAAAGGTGATCTCACGGGTCTCACAAAAATAGGTTGGTCTCACATGATCCCAAGTATATATATATATATATATATATATAGAGAGAGAGAGAGAGAGAGAGAGAGAGAGATGCATAATAATTCACCTCTATATAGTATATATACAAAGGTTCATTGCGGCTCATTAAAGAAAAAACTGATTAGTTTATGATAACTGTAAGATCCAATGTGAATCACTCGTTTAAAATATGTAAGAATAATTTTTAAATAAGCTAAAAGAGTAATATCGTAATTCTATTTTTGACAACTAATCAAAATATTTAGCTAAATTTTTTAGAAGGAAATATTTAATAAAATTAGTTACCTAGTATATCAATTACCTAATATACACCGTATTTTAAATATGTTTGTGAATCAAAGTGTATCATATTGATAACGTTCACAATATTTTACGTGTATCACAATGCATTTTCTTTGTTTTATAAAATATATTATAGTGTGCATTTTCGTTATTTTCATTTTTTTACAAAGGGTATCACATTGTGCATCTTGTATGTATATATGGGTATCACAGGGAATATCGTTTGTAGGTATCACAGTGTGTATCTTGTGTTCACATAAGGTTCATCGGAATAAGGTTTGCCAAATAAGATTCGTCGAAGAGAGGAAAGAGAATAGATGAGTGGAGATATTTATAAAATCTCTAAAATGTTCTTACATTACGTGAATGTATGAGACACGTGACACACTCTTCTTTACTCTTGATTTTAAATGGAACTTGAGATTGCAATTGAACTTGTCTCTGTATATACACAAATAATCAAATTAGCGTGACATGCTGATTTAAAACAAAAAACCGAAACAAGTAAATGTGAATATCACTGAATTTACTACATGATATATAAAGAAACAATCAGACTGTGTTTTCACCGTTCTGAATTAAGGCGTTAGTTTAGATATTTTTAATCACGTGTAAAATTACATGTGATTCATGCAACTTCGGCCGGCGACCTCAGGTTGTGGGCCAAGTCGTCCGCATGTCCTTGAGTTGACTGTTAGTGTAAAATCATATGTAATTTTGCACGTGATTTGATCGTTTTCGTATTCTATTATTTAATTAATATTTTCGATTTCTCTCCTTATGATGCTATACTGTAAAAGTGTCATTTAAGTTGTTTTATCATCTCGACAAGATCTAAATCTTATCAATATTATTTTATTTTTAGAAAACTAGAAGGATACTCACATAATGTAGCGAGATATACCTCGATTTTAATGTATCGTTTTTTTGTCTTAGTCGATGTTATAATACAGTTTTATGTGGTTTTGAAAAAGCGATAATATATTTTTTGAATAAAATATAAATATGAATATATATCATAAAAAATTGAAAAAAAGTTATTGATATTAGTACCAAACTATCTATTTAAAATTTCTCCCTTTTTTTTTATTTCTTTAATTATTTTTTTTATTTTTGGTTTAGAAATGTAATATTTTTTAATAAAGATAATAATTAAGTATTTTGTTAAAGCTCCATAATTATCTTAATTATATTTTAGATATTTTATATTTAAAATATCATCTATTTGATTATGTTTATCTGCAGTTAGTTACACGAATTCAAACATAGAGTTTTAATAAGTTGTACTTACACATAATTTACTTGTAATCTTAAATTTTAAGTAATATGCATCAATAAACAGTACTTCATGCATAAAAAATAGTTTTTAAGAGTTTTTGTTAAATGTTTTATAATATAGTATAGATATACAATAATTTATTTTAAAACATTTTTAAAGAGTTCTCATTATTTAAGCGTTTGATGTAATATTTAATTGTTTAATATCAGTATTCAAAAAGGCATGCCCCTGATATACAATTATACATCATGGCACGGTATGATGCAAGACGTGTCTCTGCCGTTACAAAATTGTCCATAGCATTTCTGTAAGGTGTGGCTCACGCTAGGGGTGCTCAAAAACCCGACCAACCCGATCAACTCAACGCGAAATAACTCAATCCGAAGCAACACGATGTCTAATCAAGTTGTAAAATTGTCAAACCGTAGGTATTGGGTTATTATTATTTGAACTCAACCCAACCCGATAAACCCGATATCCTTTTATTTCTTGTATTTAATATGATTGTTGAATTTTATTAATATATACATTAACAATTACACTATTCACATATTTTTAATTTAAGCACATCTCTATATAACTCATTCGTATATATGTTCAGTAACTGTGAACATAAATATGTAAATTGAGAAAATTAATTTGGATTGAATTGGGTTGCACTTTGGTTTGGGTTGGGTTGTGTTAAGATTTTTCAAACCGTAAACATTGGGTTGAGTTGTTCAAATATCTTCGGAGAAAATTAACAGAGTTGATATGTCCTACTCGGAGATATAAAAAAGTTACATAACGAAGGCTCGATACGAAGGTAGAATCCGCGGATTTCTTTCTAGACTCTTCGCCAAAACAGAAAAAGTCCGATTCCTATAACAGTAATAAGTAAGACTCTCGGTTGTTACATTACCATCTGTTGCTCGGTGGTTTAACCTTGTAAATCCTAACTATCCAGTTTGACGTCGTGAACGCTTCTTCCAAGTATTCAAGCTTCACGTCTTTGTTCCCGATTTCAACACCCCTCGCTCTATCATACCTGTTACAGAAACCGCAACTTCATAACACAACTTCTTCTAATAAAGAGTATGTAAATATAAGAAACATTCACACACGTCAAGCAGACCTGAACGGAGTGACAATAACGTTAAGATGCTTACCCTGGAGGTTT
>NC_037528.1:46718271-46723400 GCF_001531365.2 Cynara cardunculus var. scolymus
TTGATAACCATAATCCCACCAAGACATTACTTTAGCATCCGAAGGAGTATTCTGTCGAAGCCAAAAGTATGCTTCACGGTAATCATCAAAAATAAMTCTTTGACCATGAGCACCCCGTGCGGCTAAAACAATTGAAGGAGATGAGTATGCTTCCGATGTGACCCAGGTACAATGGATAGCGTATCTGCTTAGTAAATAAAAAGCACCAAGAAGCAACACGGTAGCACCATTTTTCAGGAAAGGAATAGATTGATCCAGTGAAGCTTGTTGCTGCAAAAAAATATTACAAGAAAACTCAAGATACAGGATGATAAACTACTTGGGCAACCAATATAAAGCCAAAAATGCACAAAACTATCATAACATAAACACTGAAGTTTTAATTTGACATGGGTAGCTTGATAATTTACACCTATTTTGGTGGGACGGGAAAAAAATGCATTTTTCTCCCACCCATCACGTCTAATGTGGCCAAGCGTGGGACAACAAGTTTTTCTTCTGTGGCATGCACCAAACGCACCCTAATCTAATAAGTACATGCCCCCTCACATTGGTGTCCTTGGAGGCAGGTTCCGTGTGGGGCCGGTTGGGGTTGCCAGTAATAACTTTTGCCCAAAATATAATAAGTACATGCCAACCAAGACAACTACCACTTGTTTTGGAAAATTGAAAACAAGGGGCTTTCAGTTCGTTCAATCACCCCTACAATATACATGAATCCAAGATATTGAACAGAAAAATGCAATTTTGTCCCACTCAGTCTTGCCGTGTACCAGTCTAATGTCATGCATAACGTGAAACAAGTTTTTATTTTGTCATGTCCTGTCCTGTCCTGCATACCAATCGCACCCTAAAGACACTAACATAATGATGTAGCACAATGCAACTTTTATATCCTAGAAGACAACCCAACAAAATAGCTTCTCACCTTAGATAGTCCCTTTGTGCTGCTCGTTCCCTTGGAAGACATGGTGGTCTTTCCCCTCACGACATGGGTCAAGTTCTTTATCGTAGCCGAGACTGCGATAGCACTTATAAGGCATACTGCAGGTGTTGCAACAAGAATCAGCCGAACCATCACACCAGCAAAATACATACTCGTGAGACCATACATTATAATGAAAATCGTGGCATCTGACAACCGTTTGAAGCAGAAATATAGACCGGCTGGAAATAGGAAAAGCAGGATATGAAAATCGAACATGAAAGACGACCATGCAGTAGGCTGATGCTCAGAGACGGAAGCTATAATGGGTATATGATCTTTAGCATATGTTGGATCCAGTAAAGAGTAAAATCGGCCTGTCCATGGTGAGATATAGCCAGAAGCTGTGCCAACTCCGAGAGCAATAGCACCCACACCTACCGCACATGTCACACCGATCCTCAAAAGGGCTTGAAACATCTTTACATCATTTAACATGTGCTTTACCCAAATCAAGAAGTAAAATACCTACCAACATAATAGACTTCATGAGATCAGCATAAAAAGTGGAAAAAGCCCCGGAGCTTCTTGAAACGCTGCTTCAAGCAGCATTTCAAAAAGCTAGCTTATAGCTCTAATCAAAAGAGGCTTTTCAAAAGCTCAAAAAACAAGCCAACTTGTAAGCTGCTGAGCAGTGGAAGCCATACCTGAATCAAGAAGAACACTCCCATGGCAGCCATATGTTCCCCTGACTGAACATGCTGAAACCCAACAAACCGAATCTGCATTGCAAGCAACATTCCCACTATATACATACAATTATAAGCCACATACAGCCTCATTGAATGCCTCCCAGTAATCAACAACACCAACACATATAATGGAATCAAATTGATAATAAACACATAACCACCCCAAGCAGACACCATATAAAAGTACCCAAAAGCCGAAGCAAGAGCCCAAGCAAGCGATCCAGTATTCACAGCCTTAACAAACAAATAGAAAGTAAGCAACAATGCAAAAATGGCCACCCCCTCATTATCATATGATCCAGCCACCGATCTTGAAATATACCCAGGACAAATCGCGATCAAAGCGGCTGCAACAAGACCAGCACCTGAATCCCACAACTCTTTCCCAAAGAAATACGCAACAATGGTGGTGTTGGATGCGAAAAAAGGAGCAGTTAGCACACAGACCTCGCGAATATGAACTGCAAATCGGAGAAATTTGAGGGCCCAGTAGATGATAGCGGCGGTGACCATGAGACCAGGATAGAGCGTTCCACCAATGATTCGGCCGAGTGGGTACCAACTTTCCGAGTCGAACCAATTCCAGAATTCGTAGAAACCCTTTTCGGTTAAGTAGAGAGTGGTTCTGTAGTTGAAATAAGGATCAAACTCATGAATCATACTCTCGTAACGGAGAACACTGAAAAGGCGAGTGATGAAAGCTAAAATGTAGACGAGACCGAGGATCGTTAATCGGATCAACAGTTCTTGTTGCTTCGTTTTCAGCTTTAGAGATTTGAATGAGAATGTCGTGGACATAGATGCCAGATCGGGTTTGGAGGTAGCTTGATTGGACGCCGGCGACTGCGAAGACTTCAGACCGCCCTTCAAGGCGTCTACTTTTCCGACCATGGTCGATAACTGAACCTGTGAATAGATCAATTCAACAACCTTTTCTGTTAATAGACGATGAGGATGAGGTTTATAGGAGTAAACCCTATAACGGAAATGGAAGAATGGTAGACTGGTGTTACGCGAAGATCCAAAAACCTCACCCACCAGGGTTTTCCAAGAAAATAATCCAAAAACGGCGAATGTAGGCTTTTGTGTGTAGAGTTGACTTTTCATTGATATTTACATTTATCGAAGGAAAATTGGAAAATTTATCAACTTATTATAGGCTAGAATAATTTAATTTTTTCAAAAACTTATTATTATCGGTTTGACACGGGTATAAACTGTTTATCCAAACACTCAAATATGCTTATTACCGGTGCCATACTGGAATAAGTCAATAAGTTGTTTTTATAAGTAATGCCAAACACCCCTAAGTTTGTTTGGTACGACCAAATCTACTCGAAGTTGTTGTATGTATGGAATGATTGCACAATTCTCGGCACTTTTGAAGGTACTGGTGAAATTCTTGAACGGATTATTAAAAGGGGACGTTTGGTTTGTAGGACTCCCAACGGAATCTGAAGAAATCAGAATTATCAATTTTGTTGACTAAATTTTATTTAGACGTTGGTTTACCTGTGGAATGGAATTGAGTTCTACACATTTCATTATTCATGGATTTTGTCATTCGATCATAGTTTAGAAGAAATTCAATTTCATTTCATCATAGTTTCTCAAAATGACAACCACCGCCGATAACAACCACCGTTCTGAACCATAGCCGACCACCATTGTTTTAAAAGAGGTGTTGTGGTCGTTTATCGTTTATTCATTCCAAGTCTGAAGCAACATTCTACCAACCAAACAGGCAAATTCCAAATCGTTTAACACATTCCATTCCAAATTCATTCAAACAAAACATGTGATGGAATTCCATTCCTGGTTCCTTTAAAATCAAATTTGTTTGATAAATTCCAATTCTTCATACAACATTTTGTGAACCAAACGTCTCCTAAAAGTATCTTCAATGGAGTGACATTTTTGTATGTTTTTTTTGTCACATCAATGTTAAGTCAACAATTTACGAGGTAGCATAAAATTCTACAATGGTAGTAATAAGAACCACTTTTTGTGGATACCATTTATTATTTCAGCATCAGTAATATAGATATAACTACAATGGTGGTGCTTGATTGGTTTGAGCTTGGCTTCAAAGGTCAAAAGTACCGGGAGGTCCAGGTTCAAATCCAAGGAGGAATAAAAATCCCTTGTGGCCACGGAGGTTCAAATGCGGTTACTCCGGTCTATTTGCAAAGCAGGTGGTCGCCCTGAGATTAGTCGGCTGGCATCGCGGGTTGGATATCTAGGTTAATAAAAAAACAACTTGCCATTCAACTCATAATATCTTTATATACGGACAACCGGCCATTTAAATTTACATACATACATTTATACATATACATATATACATATACATATACATATACATACCCAAATTACATGATTGCATTCCGATTAGTTATTTGCCTTTGCCAATGAGGCCAATGGTGTAAGAAACATGAATCCCAAGTGCCACAATCACAAGAACACCCACACCCATGTTCACCACCATCTTCCTGTCTTCATTCAACCCTCTCCACCCATCGCCACCTTTCACCACCGCATTCTCCTCCACTTTACCACCCTGGGATCCGACTACTGCTTCTTTAGTTTTTCCTTTCTCAACAGTACCATCGTTTTTCAATCCAAACGTAGACTCTCCATCTGCTTCTGGACCCGCAGTTTTTGCTGGTTCTTGTTTTGTTGGCGTTGGTTGTGGTTGTGGTGGTAAAGTGCTCGTGCTGCCTTCGTCTAATGGCTTCTGTAGAGCAGCATTCGAAGAAGTCGCTCTTTCTTTTGAATCTTCTTTGGGCTTCTGGACCAAAGTTTCTTCTTGTTTTTCTCTTCTAAAGGGTGGTTCTTTGGATTTATGGGGAACTCGAGTGGTGGTGGTAGGTGGTGGTGGTGGTGGTGCAGTGATGATCTTCCTAGGCATGGTAATATTCAGGATACCGCCATTAAAACTTGCACGAACCCCACTCATTTCGCAGTTTCTTGGAACTCGAAAATCTTCCWGAAMACGACTCCATTTGTTTYCTGCAACTAAACGCTCCCCACGAACSCTAACGRTGTTCAAGTSTTYGGTCGTAACCTTTAWGYRTTCTTKYTGGAAACCTTCAAATGAAGACTCGTTGATAAATTTCCAGGAGAAAAATGCATGTAAATTAATTATATAAATTACGTACCAGGGAGATAAACAAGAACAGTATCATAAGCATCTCCTTGTCTCCATTCACACACGGGCTTGAAAGGTTCGTAAACACGGCCGACAATCAACCGCGGCTCACGGTTGGGACGGCCTCTACCGCCTGTCGGTCTCATTGCCATTTAATTTTCTGGTGTACTGATGATGCTGATGTATAATCTCCAATAAGGAATTCAATGTGTTTGATCTTCAAAAACAGATGAGTCTTGTATGTATGTGTATATATATATATATACTAGAAGCGTACTCGCGCAATGCAGCGAGATACATC
>NC_037528.1:46728100-46741302 GCF_001531365.2 Cynara cardunculus var. scolymus
TATTCTTGGAAGTGTTGTATATATATAGATATAGATATACATGTGTATATGTATAGGTTTAATTGATGAAAAAGATTGATTGAAGGTGAGGGCTTAGTTTGGTTATAGATGAAGGTATTCCAATAAGTTTGCTTTGTGTAGGGGTTATCTCTTCTTGTTACCAAACCCAAAACCAACTTCAAGAATTAACTAGTTGTATAACCGTACAATGCGGTTAGAGCCGTGAAGTTTAACGATTTTAAAGTTTCACTGGTTTTATTAGAGAAGATTTAACGATGATATAAGTTACACTTGGTCTTTACATATTAATACAATTTGAATAAATAAAAGTTATGATTCCAATTACAGTCTATCTATGGAAAAAATTGTATAACAGTTTAAAATTCAATATATTTAAAATCTAACATATTTAAACGATTCAACAAATGTATTCGATTTACACCAAGAGCAAAAAATCAAGGGATCAAGAGCAAGACCAAGAGTTTTAGAGCAATTGAATAAGAGATGAGTGAGAGAATTTTAATAACTCAGGGTGAATATCAGTTTGAATCTCACCTTGGGGATGGGGAGAAGACATAGATGTATGAGAGGGTGAAGACATGAGTGAAAGATATCTAAATTATCTTAAGAACATGATAAGAAAATGTAATAGCATGCATTGGTAACTTGTACTATATGTTATTTTAATCATAAATTAAAAGATTTTAAGACTGAATGCATAAAATAGTATTTTAATTGTAGATTAAAAGATTTTAAGACCGAATGCATAAAGTAGTAGTACTTAATGCATTATGAGTTGTTTTTAAGACTTTTAAAACTTTGTACATAAATGTATAATATTTTGTGCATTAAAAATTGTTTTTAAGATTTTTGATAATTATATGGTAGTATAGATTATTGTTTTGGGACACGTATAACTTCAACTACTGTTAACAAAATCATACACCACTATTCAGTAAAAAAAAAAGCTTAGAAGTTCATAATAACTTGTCAGCAATAAGTTTATAGGAAGGTTTTTGACGTCTTAAGAAAACTTTATGAGATTTTTGGAAATAAAATGTTGTATTAGTTTTTACATAATACTTTTGAAAATAATCGTATAAATATAACTTTTTATAAAAAAAAACTTGTTTTTATAAGAGTATTGTTTAAACAATGTCATAATAAATTAGTAGGATGTCTTATTTCTAAAAAACTTGTTAAGATGTCCAAAAATGTTATATAAATTTATTATAACGTTTTTTTATATAAATGCACAATTGTTTGATCCTACAAACTTAAGTCCTCTAATTAAATAAGTGTATTAGAACGTTTACACATTTAGGCATCTATAATATCCTGTAAACTAGATTTTGTTATAGTGACATTTTACGGGTAGTTGTATATCCATTTGAGAATAAAAGATTATTGTAATTTTTTACTAAAAATAAAATCTAAAACTGAACTATTATGCTGTATTAACAGGGCACAATGCTTATTATTGAGACGTAATTTTGTATGTGGTAGTGTGTGTGTGTGTATATATATATATATATATATATAACCAATAATCAAGTAATTTTAGTAAACTTAGCAGTGATATTTAATACAATGTCTATAATAATATGATGTTCTGCTTTGAAATTGTCAAATTTGAGAACCAAGACACAGTTGTTCGCTTTGATATTATCAAACTTATCTACTAGTAGAAAAATATTTGTCAGATTTGGAACAGAAGTTGCCCTGGACATAGCAGCAGTAGGTGTAGGTTGATTTCCACGAGCATCTCTTACTTCCCCATGTGGTTCAGCAGCATTAGTAGGAATTAGGTTTTCATCATCCACGGGAATAATATGAATGCTTTCTGGTAATGGAACGTTCACATCAATATCTTCCACATTTTGATTTTGAATCAAAGGAACTTCAATGTTCCCCACCATGAATGGAGCTTGGTTAACTTCATTTGTAGAATCAGAATCAGACAACGATGGGTGAAAGCAATTCTTAGCGGTTTGCAGATATTTTTGCACTTGAGAGTGAGATTGAGCCATTTGATTGAGTGAAATTGAGAAATTAGGTCATAGAATAGTTCGAAAGCACAAGAATTGTTCGAGAGTAACTTTCACTAAAAAGACGAAAGATTTGTGTCTAGAGTGACATGTGTTCAAAAGAAGGATTAACAGTAATGACTAAGCCAGTTGAGTGTGCTCAAACGGGTGTACTGCCATCGAAAGTTGTATTTTCGAGACGTGGTAATAATTTCTCCAATAAAAATGTAACACGTAGCATACGATGACTAGGAAGTTACTCTTAGCCGAGAAAAGAAATTACACAAGTAATAACTCTAGAGTGCTTAGTGTTAGCTCTGAATTAATTTTCAGAGTTATGGCTCTGTGCATTCAGAGTTAGGGATGACTTTGAACAAATAGGTTCATAGTTATGAGTTAGATTTTCAGATTTGTAAAATAACTTTGAAAAGATTAAAACAAAATACCTTTTTTAAACATATTTAAACTCGAGCTTGCACTATTTTGAGAAATATTTGAGTCTTAATGTTATCTTTTTTAGACGAAACCAAACAACTTAACCACAAGGGTGGTGCCTGATTGGTTTGAGCTTGGCTCCAAAGGTCAAAAGTACCAGGAGGTCCAGGTTTAAATCCGAGGAGGAATAAAAATCCCCTTGTGGCCACGAAGGTTCAAATGCAGTGACTCTGGTCTATGTGCAAAGCAGGTGGTCGCCTTGGGATTAGTCGGATGGCATAGTGGTTGGATATCCAGTTTAATAAAAAAACAACAACTTGCCATTCAACTCATAAGTAGAGAGTGGTTCTGTAGTTGAAATAAGGATCAAATTCATGAATCATACTCTCGTAACGGAGAACACTGAAAAGGCGAGTGATGAAAGCTAAAATGTAGACAAGACCGAGGATCGTTACTCGGATCAACAATTCTTGTTGCTTTGTTTTCACCTTTAGAGATTTGAATGAGAATGTCGTGGACATAGATGCCAGATCGGGTTTGGAGGTAGCTTGATTGGACGCCGACGACTGCGAAGACTTCAGACCGCCCTTCAAGGCGTCTACTTTTCCGACCGTGGTCGATAACTAAACCTGTGAATAGATCAATTCAACAACCTTTTTCGTTAATAGACGATGAGGATGAGGTTTATAGAAGTAAACCCTATAACGGAAATGGAAGAATGGTAGACTGGTGTTACACGAAGATCCAAAAACCTCACCCACCAGGGTTTTCCAAGAAAATAATCCAAAAACGGCGAATGCAGACTTTTATGTGTAGAGTTGACTTCTTCACTGATATTTACATTTATCGAAGGAAAATCGGAAAATTTACCAACTTATTATAGGTTAGAATGATTTAATATTTTAAAAACTCATTATTATCATTTGACACCGGTATAAGCTGTTTATTCAAACATTCAAAGATGCTTATTACCGGTGCCACACTGAAATAAGTCAATAAGTTGTTTTATAAGCAATGTCAAACACCCCTAAGTTTGTTTGGTACGGCCAAATTTACTCGAAGTTGTTGTATGTATGGAATGATTGCACAGTTCTTGGCACTTTTGAAGGTACTGGTGAAATTCTTGAATGAATTATTAAGGGGACGTTTGGTTTGTAGGACTCCCAACGGGATCTGAAGAAATCAGAATTATTAATTTTGTTGACTAAATTTTATTTAGACGTTGGTTTACCTATGGAATGGAATTGAGTTCTGTTCATCATTCATGGATTTTGTCATTCGATCATAGTTAAGAAGAAAATCAATTTCATTTCATCCCAGTTTCTTAAAATGACAACAACTACCGATCACAACCACCGTTCTGAACCATAGCCGACCACCACCGTTATAAAAGGGGTGTTTTGGTCATTTATCGTTTATTCATTCCAAGTCTGAAGCAACATTCTACCAACCAAACAGGCAAATTCCAAATCGTTTAACAGATTCCATTCCAAATCATTCAAACCAAACGTGTGATTCCAGTTCCTTCAAAATCAAATTTGTTTGATACTTGCCATCTCTTATTGCAATACAACAAAATTTGTTTTATAAGATGCTTAGAATGTTTAAAAGTGTTATAATAAGTTTAGAGGACGATTTTAGACATTTTAACAAGCTTTTTTAGAATGCTTTTAAATTAAAACGTCGTATTAGCTATTTTATACATCACTATTTGAAAAAGTGTCTAACAAACACATGTCTCTACAAAAAGATGAGTTTATAGAACATTTCTCAAAAGTGTCCTATAAAATAGTTAATATGACACTTTATTTTAAAATTGCCTAAAAATACTCGTTAAAACGCTTAAAAGAGTCTTATAAACCTACTGTAATACTTTTAGATAAAACGCTTTATCGTTTGTTCCTATAAACTTAAGTTTTATAAAGTATTCTATTAAAACGCTTAAACATTCTAAGCGTCCTATAAAACCAATTTTGTTATAGTCTTGATTAAGTTAACTGTTATTGAGTATGAAGATGACTGTCTTTATCAACAATATTATCGTGCCATTGTGCTAACCGTTGTTAATTGAGAATCTTATCCGGTAAGTGAGGGTAGTGATTTTTACCCGGTAAACACTTACTCAGTTTGTGTGGGCAAACGAACCCTTTGTATTTTTTTGTATTAGTGCCACTAATTTAGTGGGACTCACATCTTATTCGGTCGATTGTACATGATTGTTTGTTAGTGATTTAATGATATAAAAAGTGGCTTATTCAGTAAGTTTCTAGGGGAGCTTTATGGAGAAAGCCAAGGGTTTTACAAACCTGATCCTCCCAATTAAAAAATCCATTTTTTTCATCTATGAAAAAACTCTCCCAAACAAAAACCTTCTCAATCCATACAGACATAACTTAATGGAAGTATTACATAATTCAACTTACCACATCAACTAAGGGTCCGTTTACTAAACGCTTACACGGTAAGTGTTTATACCAGGTAATTTTTCTTACCGCATGAGAATGGCAAAGGTCAAAAATTTACCCGGTAAGAACAATAATAAAGATGAAGAGCTTTACTCGCAGGGGCGGATCCAAGCTTTAAACACCGGAGGGAAATGCCCCAGTCAAAAACCAAAAACCTTTGTTGACTAGCTTAAATTTTATATGTTTCCCTCCCCCAAGTCCCATCCAACATGCCCCCACCCCACTAAATTCCTGGATCCGCCACTGCTTACTCGGTAAGTGAGAGTGACGACTTTTACCCGGTAAGTGAGGGTGACGACTCTTACCCGGTAAACGCTTACCGGGTAGATTGTTGCATACGATACGATTTTGATGTACTACAACCTTACCCGGTAAAATAAATTTTAGTTTTGACTCATAACAGTAAGCGCTTACCGGATAAACATTTAGATAAACGGCCCCTAATCTATTAATATACCATTGCATATACAAGGTTGCCGACAACATTTGCATAGGGATTAATCTCGGTTATTGCTGACTTAACTTTCTCACGTACGGATGAAAATTTTATCCTTTGAGGAATTCCTGGTTTGATGGGTAATGGGATGGGGACGGTTCATACCCGAAGTGGGATCGGGGATGACATTACAGGTGTGTTTTTGGTAACTGTATCTCTTAATTAAGATATGATCTCCTCCTGATTGAACGGGATGAGAGCGAGGAAAGGCTTTTGAAAATGGATAGATGAGATCGGTTTGTATGGTTTGCACAAAAGAGGGTGGTTTGCAATTGATCGCTCCTCTCTCTATATATATATATATATATATTTGAATTCTATAAACAAATTTATTGGACTTTATAAACAAACTATTAAGATTGAAGTTTAGATCCAAGTCATAAAAATTGTAAACAGGGGCATCGAGCTCCATCTCAAACATACTTAAACTCGAGCTTGCACTATTTTGAGAAATATTTGAGTCTTAATGTTATCTTTTTTAGACGAACCCAAACAACTTAACCACAAGGGTAGTGCCTGATTGGTTTGAGCTTGGCTCCATAGGTCAAAAGTACCGGGAGGTCCAGGTTCAAATCCAAGGAGGAATGGAAATCCCCTTGTGGCCACGGAGTTCAAATGCGGTGACTCCGATCTATCTGCAAAGCAGGTGATCGTCTTAGGATTAGTCGGCTAGCATAACGGGTTGGATATTCAGTTTAATAAAAAAAACAACTTGCCATTCAACTCATAATATCTTTATATACAGACAACCGGCCATTTAAATATACATACATACATTTATACATATACATATACATATACATATACATATACATACCCAAATTACACGATTGCATTCCGATTAGTTATTTGCCTTTGCCAATGAGGCCAATGGTGTAAGAAACATGAATCCCAAGTGCCACAATCACAAGAACACCCACACCCATGTTCACCACCATCTTCCTGTCTTCTTCATTCGACCCTCTCCACCCATCGCCACCTTTCACCACCGCAGTCTCCTCCACTTTACCACCCTGGGATCCGACTACTGCTTCTTTAGTTTTTCCTTTCTCAACAGTACCATCGTTTTTCGATCCAAACGTAGACTCTCCATCTGCTTCTGGACCCGCAGTTTTTGCTGGTTCTTGTTTTGTTGGCGTTGGTTGTGGTTGTGGTGGTAAAGTGCTCGTGCTGCCTTCGTCTAATGGCTTCTGTAGAGCAGCATTCGAAGAAGTCGCTCTTTCTTTTGAATCTTCTTTGGGCTTCTGGACCAAAGTTTCTTCTTGTTTTTCTCTTCTAAAGGGTGGTTCTTTGGATTTATGGGGAACTCGAGTGGTGGTGGTAGGTGGTGGTGGTGGTGGTGCAGTGATGATCTTCCTAGGCATGGTAATATTCAGGATACCGCCATTAAAACTTGCACGAACCCCACTCATTTCGCAGTTTCTTGGAACTCGAAAATCTTCCTGAAAACGACTCCATTTGTTTTCTGCAACTAAACGCTCCCCACGAACCCTAACGATGTTCAAGTCTTCGGTCGTAACCTTTAAGTATTCTTGCTGGAAACCTTCAAATGAAGACTCGTTGATAAATTTCCAAGAGAAAAATGCTTGTAATTAATTATATAAATTACGTACCAGGGAGATAAACAAGAACAGTATCATAATCATCTCCTTGTCTCCATTCAGACATGGGCTTAAAAGGTTCGTAAACACGGCCGACAATCAACTGCGGCTCACGGTTGGGACGGCCTCTACCGCCTCTCGGTCTCATTGCCATTTAATTGTCTGGTGTACTGATGATGATGATGATGATGATATATAATCTCCAATATGGAATTCAATGTGTTTGATCTTCAAAAACAGATGATTCTTGTATGTATATATATATATATTCTTGGAAGTGTTGTATATATATAGATATAGATATACATGTGTATATGTATAGGTTTAATTGATGAAAAAGATTGATTGAAGGTGAGGGCTTGGTTTGGTTATAGATGAAGGCATTCCAATAAGTTTGCTTGGTGTAGGGGTTATCTCTTCTTGTTACCAAAACCAACTTCAAGTATTAATTATTGTTTTGGGAAACTTATAACTTCAACTAATGTTAACAAAATCATACACCACTATTCAGTAAAAAAGGGTTTAGAGGTTGTTTGTTTATCTCTTAATAATTTTATTAAGAGTCAGTATCTGAATCTTTAAGAGGTGAATCTTGTTTTAAGAAAAAAAAAAGTTTGTCTTTTAATGGTTCTAAAACCCTCTGAATGATTTTGTATCATGGGCTCCCTTAACCATTTAGCGCCATAATTTCATTGTAAACAATTACCAAACAATTATATTTCATTTTGCACTATATCATTTTTTACTAAAAATAAAATCTAAAACTTATGAACTATTATGTTGTATTAAGAGGGCACAATGCTTATTAATTATTGAGACATGTAATTTTGTACGTGGTATTGTGTGTGTGTGTGTATATATATATAACCAATAATCAAGTAATTTTAGTAAACTTAGCAGTGATATTTAATACAATCTCTATAATAATATGTTGTTTTGCTTTGAATTTGTCAAATTTGAGAACCAAGACACAGTTGTTCGCTTTGATATTATCAAACTTATCTTCTGGTAAACAAATATTTGTCAGACTTGGAACATAAGTTGCCCTGGACATAGCAGCAATAGGTGTAGGTTGATTTCCACGACCATCTCTTACTTCCCCATGTGGTTCAGCAGCATTAGTAGGAATTAGGTTTTCATCATCCACGGGAGTAATATGAATGCTTTCTAGTAATGGAACGTTCACATCAGTATCTTCCACATTTTGATTTTGAATCAAAAGAACTTCAATGTTCCCCACCATGAATGAAGCTTGGTTAACTTCATTTGTAGAATCAGAATCAGACGACGATGGGTGGAAGCAAGTTTTGGCAGTTTGCAGAGATTTTTGCACTTGAGAGTGAGATTGAGCCATTTGATTGAGTGAAATTGAGAAATTAGGTCATAGAATTTAGTATGAAACTTCAAAATCTGAATTTTTTAACTCTTGAGATTCAACATTTTGAAAACTGAATGAAACGTTTTGAAAACGGAATAATATTATTTCATTAGTGAAATTGGTTTCATGAATGAAACATTTTGAAAATTGAATGAACTTTTTCGAAAAATGAATAATATGATTTCATTAATGAAATTGGTTTCATGAATGAAACATTTTGAAAACTGAATAACATGGTTTGTGATAACCGAGTTTTTGGGTCATACACGTGAGGTAATATTTACGTGATTATTTGGATTATGTGCATATTTATATATGTGAATGTATGTATGCATGAGATTGTTAAAATGCATATGTGTATGCATGTTATTTTTCGATATTTCCAAAAGAAAAATGATTAGTTTGCTCCGAAAAGTCAAATTTTCAATTAAAAAGTCAAAGATACTCTCTCCGCCTAAGAAAAACTAGTGAAATTTGGAGTTATAGTGACTAAAAAATCATAGAAATTAGTTTGTCCTCTCTAAAACGTATCTAATAACGGATTCTTGCAATTTTGAACAGGAAAGAAAGAGCTAAGTTGACACTTATAAGTCAAATTTTGACTTTAATGGTGGTCAAACTAAAGTAACACAAGATATTGACGATATACGGTGGGACCCACCGAGTTCACGGGTCGAAGGCGAAGGCTCATTTGGGCGTTAGATCTCATAGGTTTCTTTATCTGCCTATTTTAAACAATAAAAAAAAACTTAGAGAATTAAAGAAAGCATAATAAAAGGCGAAAAAAGTAGATATAGTTTTGATAGAATTAAGGAGACGTAGCATTTAGAGCTTGGCACAACAATAGTGATGGGACCTTCGGATAACTTCGAACTTGTAATGCTGTGATTCTATTTGTCGAAACTGCAACTTGTTTAAGAAAATTATGTCGTAATCTAGACCTGCAATCCCAAAAACCAAACAAATCGCCTTATGGCCCCACCAAATTAACTAAGGTGGTGTTTTTTTTACGGCTTAATGAGCTAAACAGACTGAATGGCTTGTTCACTCAACCATATAAGCATGTTAGCTTACGACTTAATCAATAAGTTGGTGGCTTTTGTCTGGCATTTCATCATTAAGCCATAATTTTTTTCCATTTTTTTTCTAATTCTACACTTTGAATATAGAACAACCAACTTATTCAAGAAAATTGCAAATTACACACAAGATTTGTTCAAAAATAAGCCACCAAATTACAGAAATCAAATTACCACCCAAATGATTTAGGTCATCCAATGCTTGTCATCTGTTTGATTAAGAGAGACGAACCGGACCTTGTCCACCGATGTTTTGCTGACTAGATCCATTGATCGGTTGCGAGCCTCGAGAAGTTCGATCATTCATGTGATTCACTTCCGTCCAACATCCGTTTAGTGACAAGCTAAGGTCAAGAAGGCTAGTTCTATCCTCTCCTTCATTTTGATCACTTCGTAAGGATGGTTTACAACCGAACTTTCTCTCATTGACACCTTGTGGAGAGAGATTACATAACGAATTGGCCAATCTTCCCTTTTCAGTATATTTACATCTCCCACCACGACATTTCTAGTACAACAGACAAAAATTAAGTTTACAGTGAAAACGTAGCATGGAAACCAAGAGAACTTGTACATGGAAACCAAGAAAAGAAAAAAACCATGGATGCTGAGAACTGGCCAAAAACATATTCCCTCGCTGATCTGCGAGGGATCAGCGAGGGAATGGCCAAAAACAGAATCTCTCGCTGATCTGCTGATGTTTGTCGCTGATACCTTGTTTTCTAGTAGTGAATTGATCACTATCAATTTGGTGCAACATTGAAGTAAATTAAAGCCTAAAGGACAGTGATCAATGAATAAATACCATCCATGTTTCGTCTATGGAGAAAGAGCTAATGCAGTAAAGGATACAACAACAAAAGCCCTAATCTGGAAATAAACTATAGAAACTATCGGGTGTTCTAATAAGTTTTTTTTACGACATCTAAATAAATTGTGTTACTAGTTTTTCATACGATACTGTTAAGAAGTGTCTTATAAACATATCTTTTTATAAAACGCTTTTTTAATAACAAAGTTTTCAAAAAGTGTCATACAAAAAGACTAATATGACTCTTAATTTTTAGAGCGTCCTAAAAAACTTGTTATAACGTCTAAAAATATCATATCAACTTATTGTAAAATAGTGTAATAAGACTTATATATATAAAAAAAATGTTATATCAAAAAAAATTTGTTATTACCTATCTAAAGGCGTTGTAATAAGTTTATATGAAAAACTAACCTGAAGATGACTGGCAACCTGCGTTCTTGTAAGACCAGGAACATCCATAAGGTCAAGTATCTCCTTTGGATAACATCCTAATACCAAAACACAGATTTTAGCGATATACAACATAGCGAGAAAATATTGATAGATCATCGATGAATTCATACTTCCTTCGCCAAGCTGAACGACAGCGTTAAGGAATTTGTCATGAAGTTCTTTGGTCCACTCCACGCATATCTTCTTCGTCATCCTACCATCATCATCTTCGGACGATTGGTAGATTAGATGTTTCATGGTCTTGCCTCTATCCTGTATCATGTTCTTGTTTTGACATTTGTCATGCTTACGGATTCTCTCGTTGGTAACATACTGATGTATACGCATTGCAACATCTACGGTAAGTGGTGTTTTGAGAACCACCAAAGCTCCATTCTTAAGAGCTTCGAGTACAAGGGTGTCATCGTCTTCCTTTGACATCACTTGAGCATAGAACAAACAAATTTAAGTTTCCATGAGTAAGAAGTTGTTTACCAAATTTTTTATTAAGTCATGTATGAATAAATTTGTCTGTCTGGATAAATGGGTGTTGTGTACTTTTTTTTTATCTGAATCAACAGTCTGAATAACATAAATGACCGTTTTACCCCCCAATATTAATTATTTGAACATCAAAAGAAAAAAATCATAAAGAGGCTGAAGATGGGGTGTCTCATATGAGAAGAAGGCAGTGCTTTAAATAAGGGGTGTGAGTGTCATTTTTGTAGTTGAATGGGGACAAAACACCATTTCTATATGTGCGATTAAGTCATTTTCTGTGTGAATAAGCCGTAAGTAATATTCAACCAAAATGAGCTGTACGAATAAGCCAGATAGACCAATAAGCCTAATTAAGCCGCAAGTAAACAACCCCTAAGAATGACAACAAATCTTTCAATTTAAAACTAACCCATAGATAGCAAGTCGACATGCTTCGCCAATCTAAGAAACGTATAAACGTCCACATCGGTTACGTCTCTATCTATAAGCAGGAGGTCGAATCTGTTATCCTTCTCCGATAGCAATCTTAAAGCCAGCCCGGAATTATCAGCACATGTAACTATAATAAGATCGAGCAAGACAAGAAAAACGAATAAATTATCCAAGAATTAGTTAGGGAAGGTGAATTTCAAGGATCACTACTACATCATGTTTTATAAGACGACGCCAGCTATTTCTAGATGTCCTAATAGATCGTTTTGTAGACCAAACAATAAGTCGTCATATGTATAAATGTTGTAATAAGTTTATAAGACGTTTTTGGGCGTCTTAACAAGTTTTTAATGTAAAACGTTGTATTAGCTATTTTAAAGAGCATTTTTTTGAGAAATGTCCTATGAACACATTTGTTTGCCCGACGCTTGTTTCTATAAGGCACATTTTCATTTGTCTCCTATAAATACCTAATACAACCTATTCTAATAAATAGGCCCTGTAAACTTATTACACCTTTAGATATGACACTTTATTATTTGTATCTATACTATTAACTCTTATAAAGTTGTCTATTAGGACGTACGACCTTTTTGGTGTCCTGTAAACTCAAGTTTGTTGTAGTAATAGATATATGAATCAACCACTACAACAAAATTGGGTTTATAGGACACCCCCAATCTCTAAGTGTCCCAATAGACCGCTTTATAGGACTTAATTTATAGTACCAAAACATAAAACGTCCTATCTAAAGCGTTGTAATAAGTTTATATGACGCTTTTGGGCGTCTTAACAAGTTTTTAAGGACATTTTTAATACAAAGTGTCGCCTTAGCAACTTTATTAAACATTTTTGAGAAATTGTCCTATAAACTCAATTTTTTATAGGACACTTGTTTTTATAGGACATATTTAAAAATAGTATCCTAAAAAGTTGATAATGGTACACTTTATATTAAAAGTGTCCTAAATTACTTATTACGACATCAAAAAAAGGTCATATAAACTTAATACAACACCATTAGATATGACACTTTGATATAAGTATAGAAGAGTGGGGGTTGGAATGAGATGTCACCAGATTTCCAGGCATTAAATGTTGTGGTCGAAAATGTAAACACAGTCATCAATTGAAACATAGATTTGTTCTGAATGTAAAGCGATCATGCTAACCACAAGGGTGGTGTCTGATTAGTTTGAGCAAAAGTACAGGAGATCACATGTTCAAATCCAAGGAAGAATAAAAATCCCTTTGTGGCCATGAAGGTTCGATGTTGATTAGATTTTGAGAGATATCTGATAAGAAGTGATATTTTTAGCAGACTGTAAGATTTTGTGCTTACAAATATTGGATTAGAGTGTGTTTAGTATGCTAATTAGACAAGACAAAATAAAATAAAATCTTTTACATTTGACATGATATTAGAATCAAACAATTTGTGGAAAAAAAAACAAAACCGACAAGACTAATGAATATTTATATTATAATAAATAACATATATAATATAATATTATTATATTATAATTAAATATACATATAATA
>NC_037528.1:46741787-46761982 GCF_001531365.2 Cynara cardunculus var. scolymus
TTCATTTTTTTGTAATTATGAGAGGTTGATTAATCATTTTTATTGTGGAGGGTGTTAATCATGGATATTATCATCTTCACTATTTTAATTTTAGAGAAATACATGAAACAGTTTCATTAAAATTTCATTAAGTAGTATATGAAACAATTTCATAACCATATATGAAACAACTTCATCAAAAAAAAAAAAAATTATATGAAACAATTTCACAAGATTAAATAATTTCATAATTTTTTTTTCATAAAATTAAACAATAAAATCAACGGATGAGGGTGGTTTGCACGGTTTATATAAATTGGAGTGATTTTCATTTGATCGCTCATCTACATACATATATATACATATCGTTTATATATATATATATATATATATCATCAGATTAGATTATATGGAGGGAAATTTACGTAAATAATCATTTTACAAAATGGTTTTCACTTTTTAGTCATCTTAGAAACTTTTTCCTTCAAATAGCTAAGGTTTACAAAAGACCTTATGTGGAAAAGAATTTTCTATGTAAAATTTATTTTCAAGGCAAAAAAGAAAAAGAAAAATAAGTTAAAAAATTAATCTACGGAAAAAAAGGGGGGGTTTACGCAAAAAAAACTTTACATAGAAATTTTTATGCAAAAGACGTTACGTAGAAAATAGATTTTTTGCGTAAAAAAGTCTTCTCTTTTTTGCGTGAACTCCTCCATTTCGCGTAAAGTTCCAATTTTTAATTATTTTTTGCTTTTCAACTACATAATTTATTAATTAAAAAATACCATAGATAAATAATAAAAAATAACTTTAGAAATTAAGATAATAATCATTTTAAATTGGATAAAATCTTAAAAAATTTATTATATCTTTTTTAAAAAAATTATTTAATTAGAGTAAATTACGGATTTGGTCCTTGTTGTTTGCTGTTTTTTACGAAAATATCCTTAGGCTTCATTTATTATGGATTTGGTGCCTCTAGTATGCATTTTTCTGTTGGATCTGGTCCTGGACCAAATGGCCGTCCAATAGGTCCATTAAGACTGAGGGCAAAATGATATTTTTCTATTTTTCTGCATTTTAGTTTTTTTTAAATTAAGTTTAAAATAGAGATCAAATTGTATGATTTCAAAACTTGGAGGCCACATTTTAAAAATTCTCAAGACCCACGTCTTTGTCTCTCTTTTCACCGGCGGGTGTGATCTCACCGCTGCTCATTCTTCATCGGCATCTACCAACTACACCTTGTTGCCATTTCTTCTTAAGTTCTATCCTCAGGGTTGTCCTTGGAGGAGGGGGAGCTGGGCATCTGCCCAGGGCCCAAAAAGTTTAGGGGCCTAAAAAATTTATATTATTAGGTTTAGTAAAATTAATATGAAATGATTAAACTTAAGCCAAAATTTTACAAAATAAAAAAGCCCAAATTTATTAAAAGACAGAGGCCAAAGTCCAACTCTTCAACAATCCATTAATCCAATTATCCATGGGCCAGATCGGCAGACTACGAGAGCGAGAGCCAATGAGCGACGAGCCGACGTTTCATCTACATGTGATTCGATTCCAACAATCCAACGGTAACTCAGCAAGCGGCTCAACAGGCGATTTTAGGATGAAGTTTCTGATGCGTCGCCGACTTAAGGTTAAATTCAACTTTTACAGTTTCACTTTCAGTTCATTTGTTCATGTTTGATGTTTCTCAAGACTCAAATATCAAATTCTCAATTCTAGCTTATATGTGTAATGTGTTAATTGTTAATTTGTTATGATTTTGGGTTCACTGTTTCTCAATTCTCACAGTTCTATTCTGATTTGAAGTTCAAGATTCAAGATTTATTTTAATTGTTGTTCAAGTTCATCATCATTCACTCGGTGGGTTTAGGGTAGCAACAAAAAGGTATCTATTTTCTATTTATGTGTACATTTCTTTTTATTTGCCATGATAAGATTCGTATTTATTACCATACATATTTGAACATTTTGTTCAACAGTTTTCCTGAGAACTTTTAAATTTAGGCATTAGTTAGATCATTGTTTAGGGAAGATATAAGTGAATCATTGAATCAAGAACCCATGGAAGTTCTAAAGTGAGTGCATTCTGCACTTCTTGAAACTCTAGAGGGGAATTTAGGGCAAGTCATAATGCCAATTATGCCATAAAACTGGGCCATGTTATTAACTTCTTGAAACTCTGTGTGAAGTCATACAACCTTTGCTGTATCAATTCAGCCATATTATTAACTAGCAAAAGATCAAGAATCACATAGTGATAAAAGTTTTGATTTCATGTGTTTTTCCAATTGGTATTTAGCAAATTTGGTGTAAATTATATACATAATAACATAATACATGATTGACTTATTTGCTTACTAATTACGTTTCAATCTTTTTAAATGGCAGACTACAATTTATTGAAAAAAGAAGTTGACTTCTTCATTCTTCAGTATTCTATAATCCAAACTCAAATTCAACCGCTCAGCCACTCAGGTGCCTTTGTTCATCTTTATATTGATTTTATTGAATTGTTGTGAGTGTTAAATATTGATCATGTTGCCTAGAAAGTATAAGCACTTATCTGGAAGTGAGAAAAGGAAAAAAGGGAAGTTAATTGAACAACTGAAACAATCACAAAAAGGAGCCATGGATAAGTTTGTAAATACCGTAGGTTCTTCTAATCAAGAGTTAGATGACTTAGATGAACAAGATGTTGAACATCCAAATATGAGTGAAGATAATGAAAAGATTGATGGTGTGGGTGAACATGAGGTCCCCAATAATACTGAAAAATTATCCATTGATGAACAATCAATTTCGTTTTTTGATATTTGTGATCCAAGAAATTGGGATAATCTTGATACTAAATCAAGAGACATCCTAGTTGAAAAAGGACCTATTAGAGAATTGGATATTGTGTTTCCTTTAGATAACATGTGTAGACATTTTTCATATGCTTATTATGATAGAAAGCTAAGTAATGGTGAAACTAGTGATCGAAAATGGTTACTTTATTCAAAATATGAGGATAAAGTGTATTGTTTTTGTTGTAAGTTGTTCAAGTCTAAGAATTATAGAAATGCAATAGCTAACGAAGGATTTAGAGATGGGAAGCATCTTGGTGAAAGACTTAAAAGAACATGAGAATAGTATTGAACATATGAATAACATGTTATCTTGGAATGAAATAAGAGTAAGACAGAACACAAACCAAACAATCGATAAAGACTTACAACAAGAGATTTTAAAAGAGAAAGAACGTTGGAGGTAAGTTTTAGTAAGAATAATTGCCGTTGTGATGTAGTAAGAATAATTGCCGTTGTGATGTGTCTTGCTAAATATTCTTTGCCTTTTAGAGGATCAAATGAGTAGTTGTATCAACGTAGCAATGGTAATTTTTTGGGGTTAATTGAAATGAATGGAGAATTTGATGTGGTAATTCAAGATCATATTAGACGCATTCAAAATCATAAAGTTCATTATCATTATCTTGGCCCTAGAATTCAAAATGAGTTAATTTCTCTTTTGGCTCGTAATGTTAAAAGTTCTATCATGAAAATTATTAGAGATGCTAAATATTTTTCTATAATTCTTGATTGTACACCGGATGTGAGCCATCAAGAGCAAATGAGTTTAATCATACAATGTGTGAATATGTCCAGTGATAAAATAAAAATAGATGAGTATTTTATAGAGGTTTTAAAGGTTGATGATACATCTGATTTAAGGTTGTTCAATGAATTATTAGATGTACTTAAATCTCTCGATCTTAGTGTTGATGATGAGAAGGGTCAAGGTTATGATAATGGTTCTAACATGAAGGGAAAACACCAAGGGGTACAAAATCGATTACTTGAAGTTAATCCAAAAGTATTATATATGTCATGTGTTTGTCATAGCCTTAATCTTACTCTTAGTGATACGGCTCATTCTTGTGTTAAAGCTGTTTCATTTTTTGGAATTGTTCAATGCATATGCACATTATTTGCTAGTTCTACAAAAAGGGGGAAGGTGTTACTTCATAATATGTCAAACTTAACTGTAAAATCTTTGTGCAACACAAGTTGAAGTTAATAATATAACATGATTGTCGCCATAAGAAAAACAATTCAGATATCATAGTTCTATCTTTTGAGCAGGCCGATTGAGGTCCCTATCTTCAATTGGTTCATCACCACCCAAACCAATTTCGGTTATCCAACGCACGTCTTCAGTTTGAGGAAGAGACATGAACCGAACCCGTGTCCACCGCTTGTCCACCGTGATTTTGCCGACTAGATCCATTCGCCGTTGGCAAGCCTCTCGAACTTTGATCATTCATGTGATTCACTTCCGTCCGACATCCATTGAGTGACAAGCTAAGGTCATCAAGGTTAATTCTATCCTCTCCTTCGTTTTGATCACTTTGTAACGATGGCTTACAATCGAACTTTCTTCCATTGACACCTTGTGGAGAGATATTACACGATGAATTCGCCATTCTTCCCTTCTCAGTATATTTACATCTTCCATCACGACATTTCTGGTACAAGCGATAAAAAATTTAGATTACAACCTCAAGGACAGAGAAACACTACAACAAAATCGGGTTTATAGGACACTCCCAATTTCTAAGCATCCTAATAGACCTCTTTATAGGACTTAGTTTATAGGACCAAAAAAAAATGTCATATCTAAAGGTGTTGTAATAAGTTTATATGAAAAACTAACCTGAAGATGACTGGCAACCTGCGTTCTTGTAAGACCAGGAACATCCATAAGGTCAAGTATCTCCTTCGGATAACATCCTAATACCAAAACACGGATTTTAGCGATATACAACATAGCGAGAAAACATCGTTCGGACTTTTCATGTATTTCCGTGACGCACGTAACGAAAACTAATGTAATTGATCAAGAAAAATGTTGAAAGATCGATGAATTTATACTTCCTTCGCCGAGCTGAATGGCAGCATGAAGGAATTTGTCATGAAGTTCTCGGGTCCACTCGACGCGTATCTTCGTCTTCACCCTATCGTCATAATCTTCGGACGATTGGTAGACTAGATGTTTCGTTGGCTTGCCTCTATACGTCCGTTTACGCCCCAAACATCGATGATTATCCTGTATACGTTCTTCTATTCGGGCAGCGTTACGAGTCGTGTTCTTGTTTTGACACTCGTCGTGCTTACGGATTCTCTCTTTGATCGCATACTGACGTATACCCATTGCAGCATCTTTAGTAAGTGGCCTTTTGAGAACCAGCAAAGCTCCATTCTTGAGAGCTTCAAGTATGATGGTGTCATCGTCTTCCTCAGACATCACTTAGAGTATAGAACAAACAAACGTTTAAGGTTCCATAAGTATTGAAAAAGAATGGCAACAAATCTATGGCAATTTAAAACCAACCCATAGATAGCAAGTCGATACGCTTCGCCAATCTAATAAACGTATAAACGTCCACATCGGTTATGTCTCTATCGATAAGCAGGAGGTCGAATTCGTTCGCCTTCTCCGATAGCAATCTTAAAGCCAGCCCGGAATTATCAGCACACGTAACTAATAAGAGCAAGACAAGGAACAAGAATAAATTATTCTAGAATTAGCGATTGTACAAGACACTTTTTGAGAAGTGTCGTATGAATACATCTTAACAAAACTGCTAATGAAGATTGTTACCTTGAAATGAACAAGAAGATAGCAAGCAAGCAACAGAAGCAAGAAGGTCCTTCTTTTCATCCATAACCAGAACTTTCAAATCTGTGTGAGTGTTTTGAGAACAGCCATGGCACCTGCACATTTTTAAGCACAAAGAAATGAAGAGAGAGGTGAGGATGTGAAATGGGTATTGATTTATAAGCATATAAATAGAGAAGAGAAGGGGTTGGAATGAGATGTCATGAGTAAATGATGCACAAATGGTCACACAATTTCCAGCCATTAAATATTGTGGTAAAAAGGGTGTCATCAATTGAAACATAGATTTTTTTAATTTTTTTTTTATTAATCTGAATATTCAATTTGTTATATGAGCCGATTAATCCCAGGGCAACCATCTGCTTTGCAGATAGTTCGAAGTTACTGCATTTGAACCTCCGTGGCCATAAGGAGATTTTTATTCCTTCTTGGATTTGAACTTGGGATCTCGTGATACTTTTGACCTTTCGAGTCAAGCTAAAACTAATCAGGTACCATCCTTGTAGTTATTGAAACATAGATTTGTTGTTTATTATTAATGAGTGAATATAAAGCGATTATTTTAAATTTTTTAAATGAAGAGTTTGAATTACGTTCAATCGAAAAAGAAGGGGACAGATATTGAAACCAATCATTAGATGTTTGAGACTCGTAAGAAGGGGATTTTTTTTTTGCCACAATGTTGTAGTATAAAATTGTTTGCTTACACATGTTTTATTAAGGATTAAAAGGGTACTCGTGTAATACATCGAGACATTTCTTGATTTCAGTGTTTTGTTTTATTTTTTTTTTATATCAATATAATATGGTTTTATATGATTTTTTGAGAAAGCGATAATGTTTTTATTTTTGAATAAAATATAAATTTGAAAATATCATAAAATTTTGAAAAAATATATATACATCGATATCAGTATCAAATTAATATTTTTAAAAGTTCTTGTGTTTTGATGTAATTTTCTTTAATTCAATTTTTTTAATTATAATTTAATTTAGACTAATAACAAAGAAATTTAATTTAGGTTTAATAATATATTTATTTATAAAGATAATAACTAAGTATTCTATAAAAACTCAATGATTATCTTAATTATATTTTAAATTTTTTATATTTAAAATGATATGTTTATCCAATATTTAATTATGTTTAAGGGTAGTTAGTTACATGAATTCAAATATGGAGCTTTAATAAATTGTACTTATGCACAATTTACTTCATTCATAAAAAATAGTTTTTAAGAATTTTTGTCGAATGCTTTATAATATAGTATAAATATGTTTAGTATGTCAGATAAAATAAAACAAAATATATTTGAAGTGATATTGGAATGGAATAATAAAGAAATTAGTGTGACAAAATTGCAATTTTTTATCTCATTGAAATTTGTAGAAAAAGCAAAACTGACAAGACTAAATTGTAAAATAATATTATGATATTATTGATATAATATATACGTAATATAAAATATTATATATTATAGTATCATCTAAATATATTGTATATTATAAATATACTATATATATTATAAACATATTGTAGTATATTACCAAAATATGTTATATTATATATCATCAAAATATGTTATAAGCATATTTATATTATATTTTTGTATATGATGTAATATATATTATATATAAGGTCAGGTTCGGGAAAAAACCGTAAAAAATAAAAACTGAGAAACATCATAGTAACCGTTCATCTAGACAGTATGTGCATGTACATACAAATAATTTGGAAGCAATTTGTCTGGTACATAGATTGAGCATTACATTGTTATTTCTCAAACATTATTTCGCATTCCATAAATAGTATCGTTTTGTAATGGGTTCAATACGATCACATCCACATCCCCAACGGGATTCGAAGATTTCTTTTTCCGTTTATATGAGATATTTTAAATCAAATGTGTTAAACATTACACTCAATTCAAAATGGTCCATGTTTAAATCTCACATATTTCATAATTTTGTTTGTATGCAGTATCAGATATTTATATGTTAAGAAAATCACAACATCAGACGTAATTTTTACATCAAATATATTATGATTAAGTTTTTTTTTTGGACTTTTTCTTATGATTTAGTATATATTGTATATAAAAATATATTATGTATTATAAATATACTATGATATATATTATCAAAATATATTGTATATAATAATGTTATATTATATATCATCAAAATATACTATAAGCATGTTTTATATTATATATTTTAGGGAAAGGTTTATTTGAGAAGTAAAGAAGTGATCCTAGTCTTTTACACGGTCAAGATTGGTCAAGAAGTAATCCTATTTTTTTTTTTTTTTTTGCAGCATTGACCGGTCAAGATTTGCAGGTTTGATTAGTCAATCGAAAAATAGAAGGATAGTTTCATAACTTTTACAAATAGGCGGCAAACAAGTTTATATGTGAACTTATAGTTCATATGTGAATCAGTTAATTAGTTCATATGTGAATCACACGGGTTCACATATGAACATATAGTTCATATGTGAATAACAAGGGTTCGCATATGCACTTATTTTGCCGCCTATTTGTAAGAGTTACGAAACTATTCATCTATTTTTCGCATACCATGTTCGATGATACTTCTTAAGTTATCTGTTATTCACAATGTGTTAAAAGTTATTTTGTTAATGAGAGGATATATGAGAAAGAAAATTTGTAATATATCCATAATAATATTTATTTTAATTTTTAATTTAAAATTACCAAAATTACTAATTTTCTAATTAACTTTAATATTATTTATAGTTTATATTGATCTTACGGATCTCAAATACACGTTTATATTTGGAAAACTGTTGTATAATTGAAAATGTGTTGTATTAACTATTTTATACAACACTATTTGAAAAAACGTCTTGTAAACCCATCTTTTTATATGACAATTTTCAAAAGGGTCCTATAAAATAGCTTATATGACACTTAATTTTAAAACGTCAAAAAAACTTGTTAAAATACCTAAAAATGTCTTGTAAACTTATTGTAACATTTTTAGATAACATTTTTAAATTAAAGCATGAAAACAAGTGTGATTCAGATGTAGGGATTCAGACAGATAATGTATCTTAATTGATCATATAGCATTTTCAAATGTTAACAATCCTTCCGTCTTAACAGTATCTCATAAGCTACAACAGGATGTTTTCCTCACTAAGCTCTCATCACTCATTTCACATCTACAAACAACAATCCAAACAGATTTTCGCAATCTTTTCGCTACCTCTCATCTCATCCACGATGACCGTTGGATCACGTGGGCCCAACCCAAGTGCGGGCCCCGTTGTCCGACAACGGGCCACCGTTGATCCCCGCCTGCAATGCTGCGTTACTGTTGAGAAGCTGCATTCCCTCTTCACCCATCTGCTGAACTTCCGAAGGTGATAGAATCCTGATGCATCGCACACACCCGACAAATTCCCTGCATTTACACCACCATTTAACCATTTTGTCGTTAATATATGCGAACAAATTGATCAAACCGATGGAACTTGATCGTTCACACTTGCCATACATTTTAAAGGCCAATATGTAAAAAACCAAACGGGCACAGTATATCCCACCCGGAGAGCGGGTTTGTGGAGGGTAAGATGTAAGCAGACGTGACCTCTATCAAATAGTTGAGCAGTTGTTTCCAACAAGGACATAAATATTGTAGAAAAAGGAACTTACTCCCATGGATCGTCTCCAACGAGAAGGACATCATTCTCGAAATCTACATACACCAACTTCCAACCGGATCCTCTCGAATCATTAAGAAGTCCCTCGAGCCCAAACATCTTTTCTATTTCCGAACAAAGTTCATCGTAGTTCTTGAAACTCGAAACATCGATAGACCTCCCCACCGACCCTGCCTTTTGAATCTGCAACACCCAAGAAAACAAGCTTTAAACAAAGATCGATCTACACAAAGTGAAACCCTTTTTTTCCATGTTTCAAACTCCATTGTTGTAGTGTTTCGACTTCAATGCATAATCAACATAAAGAGTTCTGACCTTTGTGTAGGTTCGTACACGAGGAGGAGCAGCAACTTGTTGCCACGAATTATTCGTCAAAAGTCCGCTATCATCGAATTCTCCGTTGCTAGAAGACGCCCCACCTGAGTTATCCGGCAATTCTTGCACCGAGTAAGCTTGAGAATCGACAAGACTCGCTGAAGTGATTTGCGACTGAACGTCTTGGCTCGAGCTAAAATTGTTGCTCACTAAATAATTTGATGGATTTTGGAACTCGATATCTTTCAAGTTGCAAAACTCATCCAAAACGGTACTCGAGACCGAAGGATCAACCACCGTGCTGCCGCCATTGCTACCTTCGAAATTGAGGCAATTATAGGCATTGACACTTTGGCTATTGTGGTGGCTCTCATCTGATAAGTCTTTGAAACCATACACATTTGAAGGTCCTGTATTTGGTTGGAAGAAACATTTCGAGTTATTATTCACATGTGAATCCCATGTTTCTTGTCCGAGAGATGGATACGGATTCAATACGTTGGTATCGGGGTACGGGAATAATCCGTTAAGACTCGAAGAATCGATCTGCGGTGAATCAAATTGTTGAGCATGGAGTATGCTGGAATCAAACGGTGATAACTGGTTAAGAAACGGTAGCTCGTGTACAAGATTCTGCGGACTGTTGATCGGCTTTGAAGACGTAACCTGCATCGACTCGGATTTCATTGTTTCTGAGCAAATGGAAACCGGTGTTTGGTTCGTGGGTTTCTGTTGGGGTTGTTGGTTTCCCAAAAGATTTGTGGAGGATTGTGGTGGTGAAATTGATGTTACATTAGCGGTGTTGGTGGTGGTGTTGGGTTGAATGAGGTGAAATTGTGGGCGGTTTTCGGATTGTAACGGGGTTCTATTAGCGGCAAAAGTATCGTGAACAGGTGAAATGGATGCTGCATTATTACCATTTTGAGGTTTCATCAACATCTTGATCAGCTGTTCCGACCATAAGCTTGACATCGAAGGGTTCGAGAAGTTCCCGTTTACGGTTTCTGGGGCCCGCATGAATGGCCGGCTTACCATATTGTCCCATTCGGTTTGTGCTCCTAATAAAATACGAAAAACATCACTAAAAGAGTACTTAAAGAGATGAACAAAAAAAAGGAGGTTAAACAAGAAGATGGAACTCACCTAGAAAAGCCGAATTGAACGGTCGTTTAAGACTCGAAGTGAGAGCCGGGAAAATGAAGAGACTTTCTGGGGCTTCGATATCCCATGGACTCACTCGACTTTGCTTATCACCGCAACCAGGCTCATCCCACTCGACCTGATTTCATTAACACAACACTTATCAAAAAGGTCATTTGGCACAAGTTCTATTGAGAGCCTCTAGGCCAACGGTGGAATCGGCCACAGAAACGCTTGGATAAACCAAACCAACCGAGCCCAGTATATCCCACCCGGAGGTGGGGTCTGGGAGGGGTAAGACGTACACAAACCCGACCTCTACCTCAAAAGACAGTAGAAAGGTTGTTTCCGTGAAGACCCCCGCCTTGTGATGGAAACGCTCGGATGTGGTCAAGTTTTCATAAGGGAATTCAATAGTTACGGGTTAATATTTCACGTGCGATAAGGTAATCATGGCTCAAGTACCTGAAGATTGTGCCACTTAGAGCCGGGCCATCGTAACGGATCCACGTCACTTATACCGACAATTGTGCCCATATATCTGCATTAACAACAAGATGACCAATTAGCATACATACGACAATATGGAATCGCACAGTCATAATCGGCCAGTGGCACCCGGGTTACCGGTAGATCCCAACCTCCCAGGAGGCCGAGGGTTCAAGCGTCACCATCAATGAAAAGTGTGTACGAGTTTTGCCGTATATTAATATTAATATGCTAAACAACAGTATTTTATTCACACATACCTGCGTTTCCCTGATTCATCGGTTTCAAACATCATTCCAAACCTCATTCCTACGGAAAGCTGTGTCCCGTAAACCGACTTCCGAAATCTCGCCAACGGAATGACGAATTCCGATGGACATGCCCTAAATGAATCGAAATGGATAGCGAAAATTAGTAACCATTCGTTATAGATATCTTTTCGTGATATAATCATATGAGACAGCTACCTCGGATTGTAGAATATTGTAAACGGGCTTCGATTAGCAGCGGCATGAGCTGCAGCAGCAAGGACTCCTATGTGCATGCTATCGGCCGATAAAACCGATGACGGCAAAGACGTTTGTTGACGATTTGCTCGCCTCACTCCCAACAATAACTGTGATTTCTCATCCCTATCAGCAAAAAAGTTACATACAATGTTAGTTTCAAATACATAGAGATGGCCAAAAACCGGTCTGAAGAAGTTGGCTGATTACATGTAGATTCGAGCAAGCAAATATCGAACTTTGAATCATAATGAAACCCCATTTTTCTTCCTAACGGATATGAGTTCGCCAACGAAGTTGATGGAAATCGAAATCGAAAGAATCATACCTGATAAAGAGAACGGCGTCGCCTTGTTTAAGCCTTTTTGCACTAACAAACATACTCCAACCGGTAGTTAGTAGGTGTCGTTTCGGCTGCCCTGCATCATAAACGAAATCACGGCAACGAAGTTTTATTACAAGAACTCGCATCAAAGCACCAAACAATATGGAAACAGTAATGATCCCTAAATCGCAATCAATCCCACATTAAATTTCGTCATGAAGAGAGTTTAGGAGCTCACCCCGATATATATGACGAAATGTCCATGTGTTATCGTGTAAATCTCGAACGATAAGCTCTTGAGTTGGAGGTTGCATTGAAAAATCCTGATGGAGAAGAATAATGGTTAGTGAAATTTGAGCTCAAATGACAGTTTTAATGTTTTTGCAGTTAAAAACGGAAATGGTACCAATTGCGGAAACAGCTTTTCCGCTGCTCTACGAGGTACAGAAAAGCCGCCATGCGTGCTCGTATCGCTCGGGGTCAAAGTCTTGCAGAAGAATTCTGTTGGATGTCTACTCGGCTTCATCCCAAAGTCGGGTATAGGAAGAACATCTTTTTCCTGATTTCCATGCGGATTCACGCAACATTCGATATTAGGTACCAATTTTTATGGTAAAACTTATGCGAAAAAACCGAGTAATTTGACTTTTTAATCCATCAAAGTAGACTTTTTGTTGCAAATGTAAACCAAACACAGCATTTTGCAAGAAAGATGCCAAGTATGATCATTTCTTGAAAGCTACCGAGTTCTTTTCGATATTTCCATCGGAAAAATGGTCAGTTTGCTCCGAAATGTCAATCGCTCGATAAAAAGTCTCTATTGGTCTTATTCTTATTGTGCGCCTTGTGAGCGCGTTTGGATCCGCGAAGGAAATCGCTCGGATGTTCCCCGTGAAAGATACTCCCTCCGTTTCAAAAAAAGTAGTCCAATTTGGATTTATAGCGACTTAAACATCGTAGAAATTAGTTTTTTTCCTCTCTAAAACGGAATCTTGCAATTTCGAACAGAAAATAGCCAAGTTGACACTCAAAAAGTCAAATTTTGACATGGACTGAGGTCAAACTGAAGTAACACAAGATATTTATACGGCGGGACCCACCGAATTCACGGGTCGAAGGCTCATTTGGGCGTAGATCTCATCGGTTTCTTTATCTGCCTATTTAAACAATCAAAAAAAACTTGAGAGAATTAAAGAAAGCATAATCAAAGCCGAAAAAACTGGACAATAGTTTGATAGAATTAAGGAGACATACGTGTAACGTAGCATTTAGAACTTGGCACAACAACTGTGACGGAAGATTCGGATAGTTGGGAACTTGTGATGTTGCGGTTCTATTGGTCGAAACTGCAACCTGTTAAAGCAAATTATGTCTTGATTTAGATCCGCAATCCCAAAAACCAAATAAATCTCCCTATGGGACTCGCTAAATCAGCTACGGTGTTGTTTGTTTACGGCTTAATGAGAGCTTAATAGACTGAACAACTTATTTATGGTCAGCCATAGAAGCATGTTTGTTTACGACTTAATCAATAAGTTGTGGCTTTTGGTTGGCATTTCGTCGTTAAGGCGTAGTTTTTTCCGTTTCTTTTTCCAATTCTACACTTCAGATCTAAAACAACCAATTTATTCAAGAAAACTGCAAATTACACACAAGATTTGTTCAAAAACAATCCAACAAATTACAGAAATCAAACCTGTTCACTGTGGCCTTGTGGGAAGTAATACACAAGGCTTCCCACCTGTGGCAGAGATACCAATGGACCAGCACATGCATGCCATAGCTCTGAATTGATTGGCTTCTTTATCACTGCAAGTTTCAGCAAATATTCACATCTATTCACAAGTATTCTAAAAACCCAGAAAGATAAGAGCTAACAAGACTAATCTTCCATGGTTCGAATCTCGAAACCTTTATGACCATGAAGGTTCACAACGATTCGGGCCATTTATGTCCTCAGTTGGCCCGAATACACACAGTTATATCATTTTGTGTGCAATTCTTTAGGGTTTGAGTCTAGTTTCTAACTGTTGCAAAATGTGATGAATACAGAAGAGTGGATTTGAACACTTGGGGGTAGAATTTGGAAAAAAAGTGTATAGGAAAGTAGAGAAATTTACCAGAATGGTCCTGCATTTCCTTCAACAATTTCATTTCTTCAAGTAAACTGTGTGTCCCACTGTTCACACCTGTTGAATTGAGCTTCTCTTCAATGGTGGTCATACTACTAACCTTTCTACATCAACAACTTTTAAAGACCAAAAATGAGGGTCTTTTTCATAAAATCATCAAGTAATCAAATCAAAACTTGATAAACCCAACAATCCTTTCCAAAAAAAGATCCAATGCTTGATCATACCCACATAGGTTTTCCATCTCAAGAAACAAAGAAACCCCACCTGAGATATTCATATTCAGATTGAACCCAAAAACAAAACAGAAAGCCCCTTCACATTTCTTAGGAAGCACCGAAAGAAAACAAAGGAATCTAATGGTCTATTTTAGGAGGCAAACACAGAGGGAATCTAAGATAAAATCCAAATGAACACAGAAGCCATGCCCCAAAAACCCACAACCAAGAAACACAAACCTGCAAAATCTAATGTGGGGCTAACTTGTAATCAAAACAACAAACCAGCAAAAAGAAAGAAAGGACTGTTTTTTGCATCAAAGCACGCCTATCAAAGCATAGGAGTGCTGTGTCTTTGAGTGATTATAGGGTCCTCCATGGAAAAAGCAATCACCTTTCTGTGAAAGTGGTCATAATACTGATCTTCCACCCCTCTCTTCACTCCACAAACAAACAAAAAAAGAAACATACCCAGAAACCCTTTGTGTATTTAAATAATCTCCACCTTTTTTTTAAAAAAGAAAGAGAGAAAGAAAAGGGGGAATGCATGCTGTAATCGCTAACCTGCTGTCAAACACTTGGTGTGCAATTGGGTGATTACATTTGCAGCTTTCAACTCAGAGATTCAAGATTTCTGAGTGTTTAATTAAATCCAACCAAAAATCTTGCAGAACAGAGAAAAAGGGGGAAGAGTATGGATACACGAAAACGAACTCACACTTTCAAGATCAAGACAAAAGAGAGAGTATTAAAAAATTGGTAGTTTACTTTTATACTTCATCTACGTAGGAAACACAAATTCTGTATTAAATATACTACATCCAATATACGGAAACTTCCCATGTAAAACCTTATGGGTGGTATCTGATTGATTTGATCTTGACTCTAAAGTACCAGGAGGTTTTAGATTTAAATCTAAGGATAAATAAAAATCCCCTTATAGTCATAGAGGTTCAAATGCGGTGACTTCGAGCTATCGATAAAACGGGTGGCCGTTCTAAGATTAATCGGCTTGAATAACGGGTTAAATATCCAGGTTAATCAAAAAAGAAATTGGTATATAAATAATTTATTTTTTAATTTAATATAATAGTATGTATTTGAGAATATATGACGTTGGAATAAATTTTTGTGATGTAATATAATAATAATTATTATTATTTGAATTAATAATATAATTCTCATTAAACAATAATAGTAAAACGAATAAATGATGTATGTTTGATTGTTTATTTATGTATTTTTTTATAATTAAATGAATTTTATATACAATGTTTATTTACAAAAAGTTATGATATTAATTAATTAGAGTGTTTAATTACTTGGCTGTATTAGTTTCATCTATTGAACGAGATAAAAAAATGTCCCCTCACATTAATGACCTTAAAGGTGGGTTTTATGTGAGGTCGTTTGGAATTGCTGGTAATCAATTTTTTACCTAAATTATACTGTTAGTAACTTTATTTAATAAATAACATTTGCTTTAATATGTAGAATTTATCAGACTTTTGCAATTAGAAACTTATTGAACTGAACTAGCTTTCGACCTCTGTTTAGGTTTCAAGATTTCATGCCCACTTATAATAAATGCATCTGGATCGATTTTCCTGTTCTATTGAAAAGGGAGAGAGAGCGTAACAACAAGAAAACAATTGGTTTTTCTCTTGTTCTGTAAAATGGTTACTTTTTTTTATCGAAAACTTATTCGAATCAATTTTATCGTTTATGCTTCAAACGGGATTCGATCCACTTTGCAAGAAACAAGATTCAACGCGACGCATGAACGGGAATCAAAGGATTCAGTAACGACTAAAATCGACATTTAAAAGATACAAACATATGAAGGGTTTGGGATTGCTTATTCAAAATAACTTGTGCATTTTTGTAAAAGTGTTTATTAACTTATGTGGTATCAAACCGTAGTTTTGTAAAAAATGTTTGGATTAGCTTATAGCGGTACCAAATAGTAATAAGCTGATAAGTTGTTTTTTAGTGTTTGGCAAATTTTGTTTATATATGTAAAATGACCAAAAAAGACAGTCTTCCATATTATTGACTTATGTGAGTGTTTGGGATTGCTTATTAACTTATGTGATTTTTTAACATGTAAAAAATTATTTTTCATCATTTATAATAATATTTTGACAATAATTTATATCAATAAAATTAATAATTAACAAACATGGTTAAAATGGTAAACTGATAATAAACAGTTTTTCACAAGTCATGAATGATTAACTTATCAAAAACTGCTTATCATCGATGTGAGACTAAAATAAGTTAAAAAACACCTAAAATAAGCAATCCCAAACATCCCCGAAAACAAAATATTATATTTGTGTAATGAATTAAATATTTGAATCTAAAATAAAATGTTTTTTATAATATTTTAATAATAAAAAATAATTTGATATAATTTTATTTTTTATTTTTTTAAATTGATTAGAAAAGACAGTATTTGATAAGAAAGGGAGAGTTTTGAGGGGTGGCAATAGAAGGCGCAAATTAGCACGTGGGTTACGAGGAAATGTAAAAGGGGTCCTTTCGATATGCTTTTTTCAGGGATCGCGACTTTCGGGGCTTTTTGCTTTTCGATTTTTGGGTTACTTTTCAACTTTTACCCCTCCTCTTTTATATTTTAACGAAATTAGTCCCTTCAACTAATGTAAAACCAGATTAACCCCTTTCTATTCCCTTCTCAACTTCATTCAATAAGCTTCTCAAATGGTAGTTCAATAAATAAATGTATCTTTTTTATATGCAATTCCTCCTTTTTTTTAATATATATTTTTAATGAGAAAAAAACAATTATTAGTCATATACTCACATTATTACAATTGTATTGTTTATTTTTTTATTCAATTTTAATTAAATTAACTATAAAACTCCCCTTTTTAAATAAGCATGTAATTGAAATTTGTTTTGTGAATATACTAGTCGTGTATCCGTGTAATGCAGCGGAGAACCGTGAATTTTAACGATTTTGAAGTTTCATTGGTTTTATTAGAAAAGATTTAACGATGATATAAATTACATTTGGTCTTTACATATTAATACAATTTGAATAAATAAGAGTTATGGTCTCAATTACAGTTTATCGATGAAAAAAATTGTATGATAGTTTAAAATCCAACATATTTAAACGACTCCACAAATGTGTTCGATTTACACCAAGAGCAAAGAATCAAAAGAGCGAGACCGAGAGTTTTAGAGCAATTGAATGAGAGATGAATAAAAGAACTTTTAATAACTCATGGTGAATATCAATTTGAATCTCTCCTCCGGGGATGGAAGAAGACATAGAGATATGAGAAGGTGAAGACATGAGTTAAAGGTGTCAAAAGTATCTTGAAAACATGGAAAAAAAAAGGTAATAATGTGCATTGGTAGCTTGTATTATATGTTATTTTAATTGTAGATTAAGATATTTTAAAACTAAATGCATAAAGTAGTAGTACTTAATGCATTATAAGTTGTTTTTAAGACTTTTAAGACTTTGTACATAAATGTATAGTACTTTGTGCCTTCAAAATTATTTTTAAAACTTTTAAAAAATCTAGTTTATAAGATAGTATAGATATAACTAAAATCATAATAACACAATTTTTTCCTTTTTTTAATTATATATACAATAAAAAGAATTTATCAGTAGTATAATTATACTATAACAATTATACTGTTTATTTATTTTTCAGTTTTAATCAGGTTAACTATACAAATGCTCAATTATACTGTTAATGTTATATGTTAAGTAATTTCGTTAAAATAAGATGAGATTTGTGTGATTTATATGCCTACAAGATTATGAATACTTGATTGATATTGATTTTATTCAAATATGTATGATTAAAATTTATAAACATATAATGGTATTTGTTTATGGTTTTGCATAAAAGTTAAGAGAAAACATGATGAGAGAGGAATGGCAGGTTTAGTAAAGTTGGAGGACAAAATTTGTAGATTCTATAAAAGTAGAGGGGGTTAAAGTGGATATAAAATTCCATTTGTCCGACTTGTACCGTCCCCTCTCTCTGATTTCTTTGACTAGCTGTCACGCGTGCCGCTCACGACTATTTAAAAGAAGCGCAATTTAGCAAATGGGACACGTAAGCCACTTTCCACCGTTTGGTAAAATAATACAAGAAGTATTTTGATTACAAATTAAAAAAAAATGATGTTTGACGAACTAACTCATAAGTTATTTGGTGTCTGATAAATTAATTGATAAAAAATATAAAATAATTAAAAAAGATATCTTAATTAATATTTTTCTTAAAAATATATTTAATAATTAAATTAAATATTTAAACTATTTAATATATTTTTTTATCTATGAAACAATATAAATATAACTTTAATCTTTATATTAAATAAATAGTATTAAAATTGTTATATTTGTGTTTTAATAACTAAATATATTTAATAAAAATATGAAAAGAATTAATATGATTAATAATTATTGTAGTACTTAATAAATAATATTAATGTATAATTTATAATTAAAATCTATTTTCAATTTATATTAATTAATATAAATTTTTATTTATTTTTAATTAATATTAACGAGGGTTATTTTATATCAAAACCCTATTCCAAATAGTGTTTCAATAAGCTAGTTTGTGCATCCAAACGTATAAGAGCATTTTCAACAGATTTTTCAAAATAAATATTTTGGCAAAATGAAAAAACAGGAAAGAGATTGAAATTCTCCAAATTTATAGAACTCTCCAAAAATGACCACTTATGGAATAAACTTATTTTTAGCTTTTTTACCAATGAGAAATCTTGAAATTAAATGTATAAAAGAGACATAATATTTTAATAATATAATTCATATTGTAATTTCGAATTAAAAAACTGTTGAAGATGAATATAAATCTTTTTTAGATATTTTGACTTTTGTGATTCTATATTTTGAAGAATCTGTTGGAGATGATCTAACATCCTAACTCCTATTTATCTTATCAGATAAGATACTGATTCATCAAAACAAAATCATATACAACAATTAATCTGGTAAGTGTCAACCCTGTAAGAGACTTCACCTTCACTTACCGATAAGACTCTCGGTTCTTGCATCGATCTTACTGGGTAAAATTATGTGTCATTGTCATGTACATCTGGTAAGGTAGGTGACGCGATAAACGGCTTGTTAATTTATGTTTCAAAATGCAATAAATGTTGTTGCAATTTCTATTTTATATAGCATGCTTATTGTTTTACAAGGCTCGGCATGCCATGGCACAATGCTTATCTCCAACGTGGGTTAAACTCGTGATACGTCATGGTCCATTGCACACTTTTTAGTAAGACATTATGCGATCTTCTTTTTAAAATTTCACCTTTTTGTGTTTTATTATTAGTTTGTAATATATAACCTAGTTGTATATGGTTCATATATTAGTAATACATATACATATATATCTATACTATATTATAAAGCATTTGACAAAAATTCTTAAAAACCATTTTTTATGCATATAGTACTGTTTATTAATGCATGTTACTTAAAACTCAAGATTACAAATAGATTGTGCATAAGTACAACTTATTAAAGCTCCACATTTGAATTCGTGTAACTAACTGCAGATAAATATAATCAAATACAAGATAAATATCTCATTTTTAAATATAAAAAATCTAAAGTATAATTATCGAGTTCTAATAGAATACTTAATTATTATCCTAATAAAACGTTATATTATTAAACAAAAAATAAATTATTTCATTATTAAA
>NC_037528.1:46762142-46763766 GCF_001531365.2 Cynara cardunculus var. scolymus
TATATATATATATATATATATATATCTGTGTGTAAATTATATGGTTAAGTTTACAAGGAAAGGCTAGATAAATGGAAAAACGAATAAAAAAGGATATCGATATGTATACCATTTGTATATAACTGGAGTAAATGATTGTTTGACAGATGTTGAATGGTTTGGTACAGAATGATTAAGTAGTCGGAATGATTAAGAGCATCTCATGATATAGTGCAAAAATGAAATATAATTGTCTGGTAATTATTTACAATAAAATTATAGTGCTTTTAATGAAACTATTAAGAAGTAAACAAATAACCCCCGACTCAATATTAAGTTCTACATAATTTTTAAATATGTTTATTGAGAGCAATTCCAACCACAACACTTAAAAAACACTAGAAAGCCTTTTAATCAACTTCAATCACACTTAAAAAACTAAATTGATGGACCCTATATTAAGTAATACAATACTTATAAATTATAAGTAGTTATTATATTAATTAAATATTTTATCTAATTAAATAAATATTATTAAAATAAAAACAATTTTTTAAATTTTTATATTTTACAATTGAAAATTACAAGGACATGAATAATCATGTTAGAAATTGATATAAATAAATTTAAAATTTTGAATAATTATATTTAAATATAAAAAATGTAAATAGAAAAATCAATTAAATATAAAAAGGTAGGCTATTATTTTGTCCTTAGCAAATATATAGGCATAGCAACAGAACGGAGATGGGGCGGGTTTTTGTAATCTCGACCCCGGTTTTTAGTAACAGCCCCCGACCCCTATTGAGTAAGAGGATTAATATCTCGCGCCTGTTCAAACCCAAATACTTATTTGAAGTCCAACAGCAACAGAGCCCCATTATCATAATTTCTAAAGCCCAAATACTTATTATTAAATATTAGTATACAAGGTACGACGTGAGTCGGGGGTACAATACCTGCTTTGGCCCCAACCCCGATTTGAGTCGACCAGAGATCCCCGGCATCAGGACCCGTTTTAGCAGGGAATCCTCATCCTCGTTCGGGTCGGGTGAGTCGAGTTCCCCATCGGGTTGGGGAAAATCATTATCCTTACGAATATATGTCGTTAATTCCAAATCGCTTCCATCACCAGCAAATCTTTAATCGTTTTATCGTGCAATTGGATCTTAACAGCTAAATTATTGACAGTTATATTGTGTGATTGAAGATGTTCTTGACAGTTATACGGTATGATTGGAGATGTTCTTAGTTCGTCCTCATTGAGTCATTTTTGTGTATTATGATCGTTTAAACAAGTTCATTACGATGTTTTTTTCCACGCTAAAGCATACATAAATAAAAATAGTTATGTAGATAAACATGTATTTGATAAATAAACAAATATTATTTATTTTAATTGATAAACAACAGACTGTGTAATTACTACACTGCCTAATAAACTAAATAACAGTTTCATTCTTAATAATACAGATAAATTTTCTTTATCCTTATGGTTTACTGAAATTTTTTATATAAGTCGCTACGGTCTTGAAATTATGATTTTTGTCTCCATGGTTTATAATTCATTATTAGAGTAAGGTGGCGTTTGTTTTTTAAGAGGTTCTGAAGTCTGAAGTCTGATTTCACTTCTGAATTTTAAGAG